>NC_059141.1:40621659-40921936 GCF_020740605.2 Lemur catta
TTACAGAGCTTTTTAACCAGTTTCAAATCTCAATATACCTGGCATTCTATATGTACATGCATGTGTGTGTGTGTGTTTGGCAGGGCAAGAGACAACTGCAATTTTAAGCTCACTGTATTTACTCATTTTGACTACAATCTTAAGGAATTAAGTGCAAATCTAATTTTATCATAAATAATTATTTTATTCCAGGGAGCTGAATGAACAAAAGTACTCAGCTAAAAGGTCAAGGAACATACAGTGTGATATTTGTTTCATTTTGTTTTTAATAAAGTTGATAAGAAGTATTTCTTACCATGTATGGAGCAAATAAAGAGTACTTATCTAAAATACTTTCTTTTCCTTTCTGGTGACAGGGGATCCAAGGAGACAGGAGCTGGATTTAATGAAGCTAAAAGAAATCTTTTGGATGAAAAATCCCTTTTAACTTTTAAATCTAATGTTGTAAAACCTTTATCTAAAACGAGAAACACAGAATTATTTGTCTTGATTTCTACCTATGATCTATCTATAGAAAAAAAAGGAAGTTGAAATTTACAAAGAAAGATTACCAATGGCTATTTCTAAGAAAGACTGGTGAAAATGAAAAATACCACACCTTCCTTAACTATTAGTTAAAAACAAAAGGTTAGATAGATGTATTTTCTTAAATAATATTAATATAAGTTTAAATCTTTACTCTTTAGCCTGAAAGCTCTACTTTCAGATGCAGGATCATGTGAACAAGAAGATGAATGATACTGGACATATTCTAGCATCAAGGCTTTAGATTAATTCTCTTTTTTGAAATCTTTATTCTGGGGCTTTCTTTCCTTTCTTTACTACCTAAGGAAGCTATTCAATATTTCACATAACTGACATGTTCTTTTCTAATACATTTTCTACTTGAGTCAATCAGAATTTTGCTACTAACAATTGTGCTACTTACAAGAAAGCAGGACAATATAATAACATAAGTGAACTGCTCTTGGGATTTTTCATCTATACTTGCGGTTTATAGTAATAGTATTTTGATATATTAGAATTCCTAAGAGGAATTTTTAAGTCACTTCTTTGAAATTTCTATGGTGAATACTTTATTAATTGGAATATTCAAGGAGCAGAATTGTGAATTTAATTTTTGGTTTAACTTAAGACTTTTCAGAAAATGTAATACTTTTTGTTTAGACCTTGGTGTTGAAAATGTTAGTCCATAAATACGTTAGTCCACTTGTGTTCCATACAGTTTAGTCACTTTATTCAGTAAGAGAGGAACTGGCAGGAGCTTGTAGTCATGAATATTATTTAGCGTAGTAGAATAAGGTACAGGAGAAAATGGAGGAGACATATTCCAAGGCATATCCTGATTATTTATGCTATATTCCTGGTCATAGTTCACTTTGTTGTGATTTCCCATTCTTGTAAACATAAAGTAAGGAGAAACAGGTTGCTTATTCAGGTTTATTATTAGCTTGGTTCTAGTAGTTGAGGTTTCATATGTGGTGCCTTATACTAATTTTTCATTAACTTAAAGCATATTTTTGTGACAACTATTTTTTCTGACTGTGAAACAAATACACACACATTGTTCTGAAAAATTAATGCAGAAAAACTTCGGCCGGGCGCGGTGGCTCACGCCTGTAATCCTAGCACTCTGGGAGGCCGAGGCGGGTGGATCGCTTGAGGTCAGGAGTTCGAGACCAGCCTGAGCAAGAGCGAGACCCTGTCTCTACTAAAAATAGAAAGAAATTATCTGGCCAACTAAAATATATATAGAAAACATTAGCCGGGCATGGTGGCGCATGCCTGTAGTCCCAGCTACTTGGGAGGCTGAGGCAGTAGGATCTCCTAAGCTCAGGAGTTTGAGGTTGCTGTGAGCTAGGCTGACGCCACGGCACTCACTCTAGCCAGGCCAACAACTGTCTCAAAAAAAAAAAAAAAAAAAAAAAACAGAAAAACTTCAAGTTTAAAAAAGTCACTATGAAGAGATAACCACTGTCTAACATTTTGGTGAACAGGCCAAAATGCATACATGCATAATTCCAGCTTTGTAACCTGAGAGGGTCCATGCCTCACATACACATAGCCTACTCAATATACCCAAGACCTCTGCTATCAAGATGTCTTACATGATCATTTTTAATACTTCCATAGTGTTCCATCATTTAACCCAACTCCTAGTGAAGAGTTGGAATGTTTCTAAATTTCATTATAAAACACTGCTATAAAAAATACAACTTTGCACATACATCTCTGCACACTTGTTTGAGTACCTTCTTAGGATAAATTCCAGGAAGTACAGACTATATCTTCAATTATATGCCTATTCAGGTACAACCAAGAGTAATTCCTATGAACAGATATTTTGTACATTCTCTCATTTCAGAGAACTGTACTGATACGCTGAGCTAAGATTTACGTCATCAAGAGACCAACTGACTATTAGCTATTTAAAACTGTGTGTAAAAATTTTAGGAAGGCAGCAAGTCTACTGTCCCAAACTAGACTATTTCTATCACACGTGAGCCAGCAGGGCTTTGGCAAAAAGCGCCCCATAGGAACTTAATGAATACAAGTGGTCAGGGTTGTGGTTTCCCATTTCATCAGGGGAATGCCCACGGACAAGGATGGAATGTCAGGTGGAAACAGATCTCCTCATTCAGCACTCGCCGTTTGGCTCCAGCAGCTGGTGTCAGGCAACGTCCAGAGGATCCCCACACCCCATGCATCCATTCATTTCTCAGAACACCTTCACCAAGCACCGTCTCTCATCTCTCAGGTGCAGGGTGGGGTGATGTGGTCCTTGCACAGGGAGCACGCTCAGTCCAGCTGATGGTGACTGCAGCACCAGGTGGACTCACAGAGGACATCTCTGTCCGAGCAATTCGGGGAAGGGACCATTAGGGCTGGTCCGGGGAGGGTGGATGGGGTGGGCTGCCCTGGGTGGAGCTCGACTTGTTCTCTGGTCACCCAGTGGATATTCCTGAGCCTCTTTCTTTTGCTACCTCTATGGTAGAAATGCCAACCCCTCACTTTTCTAGTGTCCCTTGCAGCAGAAGGGGGCTGTGACATGAAGTTCTGGCCAGTGAGATACAAGCACAAATTGGCTGGGGGCTTCTGGGAGGGCATTTTCTTTTCCTGTGAAAGGCACTGAAGTGGCTGACCCTGTCCTCACTTCTTTCTGTCTTGAATACAGATATGAGGTATGGGGGTAGGCAACCAAGGAGTGAGGTTGAAACTAGTCCCAGCAGTTGTCTACCTGCAGACTGCTTGTTTTGCGGGAGAAAGAAACCCCTCCGTTTACCTCATTATTAGTCAGATATACTACTGTTTGTAGCTGAAGGCATCCCTAAACAGTATGTCACTCCTCCAATGATTTGTGTCTGGATAAGGCAAGAAAATTAGAGGAGAAGGAGGAACCCAGATAGGTCAAAATAGGGTGGATTGCTGTGGATTCAGAACGTGCAACCTCAACAACTATCTTATGCTATCAACTATGCCCTTGGCAAGGTGGGGAGGCATGGCTAAGTGTACAGGGTGACATTTCCCCTGAGTGTGAAGGCCCCAAAGGGCATATGAGTATGTTTTTATTAAAAGCATGTTGACAATGCCCAATAAGGAATTTGAAACAGCATGACTTCCAGTCACACCAACTTCAGAAGTACCCAAACCCAAACCAACAACCTTAAAATGAATCATAGAAGAGTAAAAACGATGTATGTATGAGAAACAAGAACGAAAAAAGCAGTACATAAACCAAGGCTAAGGGAATGTGTGTATATAATGTCCTTTTTAAATCCTTTCTTTTTCTTGTAGAAACATTATAATTTTATAGAAAAAGGTAAGATCAATTAGTTTTTAAGCTAACAGCCAAGGTCTTACCAGCCCATTGGAGTTAAAAGAAAGGAAGAAGATTTTTATTTTCTTTTAAGAGAAAAAAAAACAGCATCTACATTATTGTGTATCTTCAACTGAGTAGTCTAAAGATATGATTATTCAAGGCTGCCCAAGTGATCTAGAAGTGATATAAAGAGGTATCCCATGACAAGAAAGAGCTAATGATAAAAATGTATATAATTTGTTAAAAAACAAGACAATGAACATGCAGATTACAGCCATAACAAACCAAATAGCCTACTACTAAACATTTCCTAACGTAATGAGAAAATAACAATCATTTTTAATGTGGACAATTTACAAAATTATAAATAAATGGGGAGGAACCATATGTTTCAAATAAAATAACAAAAAGAGCTCCCACATAAATACAGACACATTTTCTATATTTCCAAAGGGTGAAGGACAACATCCACCTTTTGCGGATCTATTTCTCTGAAAGCAAATACCCCCAAATCACCACACATTCGAATGTAAATAGAAGGTGTGTAATAAATTTCAAGATATGAAAAACACAAACTTTAAAATCCAAGCGGTCAAGGCTTCAACTGCTATAAATATTTACCACTATTTCCCTGCATCTGCACAGTGCCTGAAAAACAGATGCTAAAATATTTGTTGAAAAAAATGGAAGAATAGAGGAAAAATGAGAGAAGAGGAAAATGAAAACCTTCTTACATTAGCAAGATGTTTTTTATAAAGGACTTAGCTTTATCTGTCACAGAGAGAGATGTCATTCAATGTAAAAAGCACATATGTTGCTAAATGATATTCAAGAAATCAAAAATAAAAGATACTTTCTTATGAAGTAGGTTATGGATCCACATGTTTTGAAGATCACTCTAAATTCTCAAACTCCTGGCCTCAAGCGATCCTCCTGCCCTGGCCTCCCAAAGTGCTAGGATCATAGGCGTGAGCCACTGTGCCCAGCCACGATCACTCTAAATTATATTAATCAAAATCTGACAATATCTATCACCATTTTTACTAAGCAGTATTCAACTGTTCATCGTCAAACATCTAAAGCAATAAAGGGCAATCTGCTCTTGGAAGGGAAGATTGAATTATATAATATTGAATGACATTACAAACATTTACCACTTAGAAGCATTTTTCTCTTGGTTGTCTAATGTTTAAGAAATACCTTCTGTTGGCGGATACTTAGAAACTCATCTATTAAATTCTCAACCAAGATTTAATCTGAAATATGCTCTTTCATGGGACAATAAGGAAGAATTAGAGATTTCTTAGCACTTCCCAAACACTTTACATTGACCACTTCAGGAAATTTTCCCAACAATCACCTGGAGAGATGGGTTCTTGCTGTCTCTATTTTACAGAAACAGACTTAGTGAGGTTAATGAACAAACCCAAGGCCACACAGTAAGCAATGCAGGTGACACTCACACAACAGGAAATCCGGGAATCTGACTCTAGAGCTGACTGTAACCAGCACAATAAACTACGATTGTGCCAGCAGCAGTGACAGTGATAATAACAGATAATAATACCAATAATGGATTACACATACAGTTGCTGAAACAACTTCACATATATTTAATCTTTATAAGTTATACCAAACCTTAGTTTTCCGTCTCCTGCCAAGGGCAAGATACTTATGTTTTAAGACCAAAGGATTCAATTACTGTACTTGGAAATTCTTTGTCAAAAACCAACTACTTTTTTCCTGTTTTCACCTTAGTGCCAGTGACCCTGCCAGGAAAGGAGACCTCTCCTCCAGGTCTCTGGGATATTATGATCTAGACAGGCTGAGAACTTTCTTTGCTGCTTTCACTATGGGTATATGTCTGAAATTGTTACTCTAGCAGAAGAAGAGCAGATAATAGATTTTTCATGTCTGACATGTTAAAGGAAGAGAGGAAAAGAAGAAGAGAGGAAGGGAGGAAGAGAGGAGGCAGGCACTCAGGATTCAGAGTAACCTGGTAGCTAACTGACCTTGGGCGAGTGGCATAACTTCTGTGAAAATGAGAACATCCTCTTTACAGTGTTATAAGGATCAAATGTGATAACGTATATGAAAGTCCTTTGTAAATAACAAATCAATACACACCTTTTAAGATCTCAAAACTTATATTTTCTCACAGTTTCCTTCTTTGGTGTCCTTGTCTGTCCTTCTCAAAGCTCTGCAGCCCATAAGCAAACCCTTCATGCAATAAGCAAACCTGTCCTACTGTCATTTTTATTCTTAGTCTATTTGCCTAACTATAACCACTGCATGAACATCTTATTTTAGCCTCCAGGGAAAAGGCATCTCCCCTCCTTTGCTAATGTTCTTCCAATAGATTAACATTATTAAAACGTTCTATTTACACTTAAGTTAACTGAGGCAGAAGTGCCACAAACATGAAGTCTTCAGGGAGAGAGAAGCATTAGAGCTTCCCGGACGCTGGGACCCTGTGAGACGCCTATTACTGAGGTGGACGGCACAGACGGCCTTACATAACCGTTCCTACCAAATGGGAGCCTGGCGTGACATCTGACAGAAGACTTGCTCCTAAAAGAGTTCATTTAAATTTTTCATTAGACTGCCATTATGAAAAATTGAAACAGAATATTCTCCAAGTAGGGGAACAGTTTGCTAAAAAGAGGATTAGAATTTGCAGTTACCTTTTTAACCATCTT
Source organism: Lemur catta (assembly GCF_020740605.2). NCBI lineage: Eukaryota > Metazoa > Chordata > Mammalia > Primates > Lemuridae > Lemur > Lemur catta. The sequence goes on from NC_059141.1 coordinate 40,628,179, forward strand.
TGCAGGACTCTATGCTTCCTATGCCTAAAATGTCAAGCAAGTGTTGGGCTTTAAAATTAGGGAAAGAAAAAATCTGAATTCTTCCTCCAGCCAGAGAAAGAGGCTTTCACTTTGACATGCCTTGGACGATAATTTCCCATTATTAAAAGCCTTTGTCCTTCAGGCAACGGAGAAAAATGTGCTAAAACAACAATGGTTACCTTGCCTCTGGAGTGCTCATCAGCACACTGCTAAAACGCCTTTTATTTCCCTTCCCAAGGTGATTAGGCTGGTGGGGTGATGGAAGCAGAACTACAGCAGAATTACCAAGCTGGGAGCCCATTCATTCCCCCTGCTGCACTGCAGATCTTTCTGACCCAACTCCCGTGTCCTCGGTGACATTTAAGTACAGAAGGCGAGCTTTCCTTTCAAAACGGATGCAGCAATCCAAAGTGCACATGAGGATACCCATGGGTTTTAGAAACGAAATATTATCATGCTGTCGATCCCCAATATTAAAACGTTTCAGTCTTGGGGGTGTTTTCGAGAGAAGGGAGGAAAAAGAAATCTGTATTTCAGATGGTGGGAGCCTGCTGTGAATGCAGATGGAAATTTTATGGCTTGTCTAAAGCTAGTCTATTTTAATAAAGAGAATAAATTACAGCAGCAGTGCAATTTCATTCTATACTCCATGTGCTGCAATAACGAAGTAAAAGTAGCCCTCCATCCTAGAATCCTGTACCTCTCTGCATTGTTCAGTTTATTCCAACCCTGACTCTGAAATTTATTTATCAAGGAGAGCACATTAGCTAAAAGGAAGAGAAAAATCTCTAGGGGCAATACATGATTCCCCACCACCACCACTCCCCCACCCCTTTCTCTCTCTCTCTCTCTCTCTCTCTCTCTCTCTCTCTCTTTCTTAAAGAGACAGAACAGAAGTACTTTTTGTCTGGTTACCAAATGACAGAGCCTCACATTTTGTGCACCAGTACACAATCACGGAGAAGGCATAGTTGTGGGGAGGGTTTGATTTGGTCTCCCACCACCTTGCAAGGCTGATGGGATACCAAAGCAAACATTATTTCTCCAAACTCAGGGAGATAGACTGAGCTATTCAGCCTCATCCATGACATTTATTGATCATTTTTACTAAATTTACATGAATTGATCATCTATTCCACCCTACATGGAGGGCGTACACACCACACAAAGTTAAGGTATAATCACAATGGATTCCTGCCCATTTTTACCATAAGTGGAAATTAAAATAGAGCCAAATGAAAATATAAAAATGGAAATGATTTGAAATATATTTGACAGGCTGGCAACGGACCTGCTCCTCCTTCAGTAACAATTAGACATGGAGAATTCTCTCAGGTGTTTTAGGAGCAACAGACTGAAATTCTATAAGGGCAAATTTTAAATCCCCGTTCTTGATCTATGCATGTACTTCTGCACGATTCCCTGAAGCGAAAAAACTCCTGAAAGGAAAACATAGTTTTAAAGAACCTTCTTTGACATGTTAGTCTGACATATAACCTCTAAGAATGAACATTAACATCCAACAATGGGGCCAGGCCCTGTGGCTCACGCCTGTAATCCTAGCACTCTGGGAGGTCCAGGCCAGGGGATTGCTTGAGCCCAGAAGTTAGATACCAGCCTGTGCAGGAGCAAGACCCTGTCTCTACAAAAAATAGAAAAATTAGCTGGGCATGGTGATGTGCACCTGTAGCCCTAGCTACTTGGGAGGCTGAGGCAGGAGGATTGCTTGAGCCCAGGAGTTCAAGGTTGCAGTGAGCTATCATGATGCCACTGCACTCTAGCCCTGGCAACAGAGTGAGAACCTGTCTCTGTTAAAAATATATATCCAACAATGGTACTGGAAATCCTAACACCGTCTGCTTCAAGGAGAGGTACGACACTGGGGAAGGGGGCAAAGGAACTTTCAAGGGTGATAAAATGCTCTGTCTTGTGGAGGGGATGGGAAAAATGACTGTATGCATTTGTCAAAACCGATTAACTATATACTTAGGATCCACGCATTTGATGGCAAGTAAATTATATCTCAGTTAAAAAAAAACTCCCTGGAAACACTAAAAACTAGTAAGATTCTAAGCACAGACTTCTTTTCAGCATTTTCTAAACATATAGTTGTAAGACAAACAAGCAAATAAAAATGAACCCGTGTGGCTGAACATTTATATATGAAAGCTGAGGGATTCCTGGTGCCACATGTCTCTGCTTCAGTGATATACTTTACTAGGACATAACCGTAAAGAGTTCATTGTTATGAGATGAAAGTAAATATCTCCAAGAATGCAATTAAAAGCTCTACATTAAATTGCAAGTTCAAGCTAACATTCTGGGCTGGGCTTTCCTGTCACATCCCCCATGCTGACACAAGGGACCCTGGGACTTCCCAGTCATATCTGAAGTAAACGGCACAGCTGTGGTCTAAAGCACAAAAGACTGAGCCTAAGAAGGTCTCTTTCCATAGAATATGTGCATGCCTCATTTTATGAGAAACTGAATATCCATCTTCAAACACAGATACATCAAAGATACAATTATTCTAATATAAAAGGATTCCTTTACATTGTTAAGTGGCATCATGTATTTTACAATTATTACATCCAGTTTAACATAATTTATCTATTGTACTGAACGGTAGGTACCTGTATTATCTTTTAAAAACCCAATGAACTGTGAACTTTTTTTCTCTCATTTTTGTCTAGTTTGACTCTCATCTAAACTAACTTCTTTTATCAGGTTAGATACCTGTTTATTTATTTCTGCTAGAACTAATAACTGCAAATGCTGATATACAACTGTCAGCTTAATAAAATCAAACACACAGATTTGCAAACACACACGAACATAAACATACTAGAAAAAGAATCAGAAAACAGTATCATGAATTATGGGGTAATGGCATTCCTTACTGGTAATTTGGGCTTTAATACTAAGGCAATATTTTTCATCAAAATATATATGTATGCATCTCCAGAAGTATTTTATAAAAAGGTCAACTAAATACATTTTAAGATTTTTGCAGGAATCTTTAAAATGTAGCTTGAAACTTGAAACAATCTTTCCATAAAAGTAGCACATTTCAGAAAAGTTAAATCTGGTGCATGCTGTTTAGAATCAGTTTGGCAAATTTTCAGAGCATTCTTACATCTCAAGTGTAATTACGCCCATTTTTTTAAAACAGAAATACAAGGGAAAACTATTCTCCTACTAAATTATTTTTCAGGGTATTTCTTTTCTTTTTCATTTCTCTAAATTTCTGAAAACTAAACTTTTAATGCTGTTAAAACATGTGAAAAAGAAATGGATTGAATTAAATTGATCATGAAAGTTTACTGAGGATGATTTTCTTCTACTTTTTCTGTTTTTTAAAAATCACTATACAAATATTACTCTCAAAGTAGAAGGATACATTAAAACATGACACTGTTTTAAAGGATTTATCATGAATATAACAAATACATTACAGTATATGGGAGAACATGAATATCCCATTACAGGTCTTATCATGAAGATTTTCATAGTTCAAACCTGAGAAGCCTTTTAACTACCATCTCTAACATTCCCCATGCCCAGTTAATAACAGCTTACACAAAAATCAATGGCTTCAATACTTCTCAAAATAATCCAGTAATTATTCTCCAGGCTGCTAATTCATTGTCTCCGTGGACTGCTATTTTCTCAAGTGTTCCAACTCTAGGACTTCGGCACTTGTTAGCAAGTACTGAAAAACCAAGTTCAACATAAGACAACACTTCTTTGCAAAAATGTTAACAGTTGACAGCAATAGGGGGAAGCAGAAGGAAAGGAGAAGGCACACCTTAGACAGATGGAAGCCTCTGCATTCCTCCCTCAATCCAAGGTATAACCAGCCTCTCAGACACTCACTTCTGACATCTCTGACAGTCCTCCTAGGGTTTTTTCTTTCTTTTTCACCTATGTTTGGTAAGTCTTCATGTCCCATCAAACTTTCTCCTGAAAGTTTTTCTACCCATGCAGTCTACAGCATCTGCCCACATGTCCTCAGCCTTCAGGACCAGGTTCAATCTCCACATCTGTCTCATTTCTACCCTCTCTCCTCATAGACATGTGCCTTCATAAGGCCTCCCCTGCACTTTGTATGTTTCTATGTTGACTACAGAGACTGGGTCTCATTTTTTAAATTTATTTTTTAGAAACTGGGTCTCATTCTATTGCCCAAGCTGTAGCGCAATGGCACCATCATAACTCACTGTAACCTCAAACTCCTGGGCTCAAGTGATCCTCCTGCCTCAGCCTCCCAAGTAGCTAGGACTGCAGCTGTGTGCCACCATCCCTGGCTAATTTTTTAATTTTGTAGAGATGGAATCTCGTTATGTTGCTCAGGATGGTCTCAAACTCCTGGCCTCAAGTTATCCTCCTCCTTTAGCCTTCCAAAGCACTGGGATTATAGGTGTGAGCCAACATGCCCAACCGTGACTATTTTCATTCTATTAAACTTGTCTGTTTCTCTTACAAGGCTACCAGTTCCCAATGGACTAGAAGCATGTTTTATTTCTCTTTGTATCCCCAGAGCACATAAATGTTAGTGTAACTGAAATGTTGCAATGCTGTTGAATCAAAATAACATGTATATATTGTATTTCATATTCACTGCACTTCAAAAAATACTCAAATATTTCAGAATTTTGTTCTTTTTATGTCCTTATTATGAGATAATTTTTCTGTAAAAATAATTCCACATACTTGTTAGTTTCTAAGGATTCAGTCCATCAGTGTTAGTCCCTAAGAAGCCAACTGTTTATTAATTAAATTGGTTAGTCTGAAATATATAAAAAAACCAAGATTTCATAAATTTCAATGCATTATATTTGTTCCTATCTCGTATCCAATATTGAAATATTTCTATCTGTTCTAGTGAATTCTAGTGAATACTTTTATGATAAAGAAGGTAAGAAAAGAAAGCAGAGACAAAAATAGAAGGGCAGAAGTCAAGTGGAAAAATAAAAAAGAGAGAATGAACAATGTGGGGCATGGGGTTGGTCCTTAATTATTTAGAAAATAATTTCTCAGTATGAGGCATAAAGTAATGGGAGATACTATAATGGAAAACACAGACGTATTAGAGGAACAAAGATTTTGCATCTTTATAAATCTATACTTTGCTGCTGTTTATAAATGTTCCAATGTGTTCACAAATTAGTCAAATGTATATATTTCAATGCCAGGAGATAAAACTAAAAGTTAAAGAGAAAGGATAAAATTAATGGGCAAAACAGGAACAAAGTTCCCATGAAAATGGACTGAACAGGCTCTCAATTGCCTTCTCCCCAAAACAACCATGACCTTGGCCCCTTTTACCAATGGTGGCAACAGCTGAGGATGTGCTATATCAACATATCATAAGCTGGACAATTCACGTGTGAAATATTCACATCAATTCTAGGTATCCTATGATGGCTAAGAAGGGATTTAAGGGGTATGGCGACTCTCTCTGTCTTATGAGGACCAACTAAAGAAACAGGGAGCGTTTAACTTGGAGAGAAGCAGCATACCAACATACCACTATCCTCATCTATATAAATAGCTAGCATATGGGTGGACATAACAGGGTGCTAGATTTAGTCTCAAAAATAAGAGAGCATGTTCTAGCAATCAGAACTGTTCAGAAACGGGGACTATGTTCGGAGGTAGGACATTTCCACTCGCAGGCGATTCATAAGCAGAGACTCACAAAGCACAGAGCTACTGTCAAGGAGAGACAGGCTCTGCAGAGGTCCCTGGCTCAGGGACCTCAATGGTCCCTTCCATCTCTAAGATTCTTTAACTCTAGTGACTCTTTGGGAATTTTCCATGCAACTCTGTCCTTCAAAACTGATGCATTTGTCCTTTACATAAACCTATAGGTTCAAATTCAGATTTCTACAATAGCACTTCTCTTCACTTAAAATAAATGAAAGCATTCATTTATTCACTCTAAGGAAGTGACTGAATCATGTATTTTCATCTGCTGTCCATAAGTTACTAATATATTAAATATGATTTGAGTGATTGATATAAAAAATGGAGGTATGATAAATAGATTTTTTTAACCTAGTATTCATTATAAAACAATTTGAAATTATGTTTTTTGCCTCAATCATGTAAATTTGAGTAAGAAGGGATTCGCTTGCATACATAACATTTTAGTTATGTAACTTTGTAGCAGCCCTTATCAAAACATTTAATTAAACAATGGCAGGCTCCCTCTGGCTAGGACATGAGAAAGGAAACTAGAATTAAATTAGAAAGTCGTAATGATCTTTATGTCTGTTTATGTCCAATACCCTGGGGGAAGGTGGCAGCCAGACCAGGGGCCTCTTGTGGGGGCAGAAGGTTTAAGTATTCTCTCTTGGCTAAGGTGGGGTAGGTGGGAGGAGGAGACAGCTTTGAAAAGTCAAAGTTGGTAATAATCAAAACAAGAATGCAGGTAAGTGAGACATGAGACTCCAGGAGCTGAAAAGCCAGAGAGATGAAAGCAAAGAGATTTAGCTCTAGATAAGACCCTAAATAATGAAAGCAGGAATTGTTGCCCAAAGCTGAATTTTATGTACTTTCCTAGATTCACCATGGCATGGCACGTGGAAGGGTCCCCTCTGTGTAAATATTAGGAAATGGCAGAAAATTTAGGAAGAAATAATGCCCACTCATGGCACTGGAAATTTAAAAGTAGGAAATTGATTCCTAGAGGGAAAAAGTGATATAAGAATCACAGAAGGCAGGCAAGGCCCTCAAAGGAAGCAAGACCAAGATGTTTTAGAGACAGGTGGCATAGAGAACCGCTCTTGCTCGATTTACCCCACCACACTCCACCAACTCTAATATGTCCTTGGGGAGAGGGGCACGGCCATTCCAGTTCTAGCACCGGAAGTCCCACAGCCTGGGAAACCAGGCCAGGTGGTCACACTAACCCCAGGTGAATATGATGCAGCCTCTTCTCTCACCAGTTGAAAGTCACTGGCCTAAAAGAATCACAGATGAGCTAATGAAGGCTAGAGGACAAGCATAGAACCCTAGACGGAGAGCAGTGTACCCACTGTCATTTATTTGGGACACACCATGAATCATGTTCCCGCCCAGGGGACTTGCCGTGCAGTAGGAGTGGGGGGGGGCACTGCTGGAGCTGGGGTGGAGGAAGGTTCTCAGGACCACTGTGTCAGGGGCCTCAATATGACAAGGACAAGGAAAAGGGCTCAAGTTGCACACTTAGGAGCCTTGCTGACATTCAAAATCAAACCTTGTGACTTTTTTCATCTAGATGTCTTCACAAAAAACTATAATTCCATGTAGAGTGTCTTAAGTTTTCTGACAGATACAAACAGCTGTAACATAATAGTTAAGATGAAAGAAATGACATCCAGCTGGACAAACCAGTGTTCTAGGATGAAGGGAGGATTGCAGATGAGCCCCAGGAGTGGGGACAGTTTGTAGAGATGAGAATGAGGGAAGGAGAGACTGCAGGCAGAGTGACCTGAAGACCAGTGGTGGGAAGGTAGAAGATGCTCTAGGAGTGGTGCAAAGTAGAGTTGTTCCTACTAGAACTGAGGTCAACTAGTGGACTTATGGGAAATGAGGTTATAAATGCCAGCTCTGGCTTGAGAATGGAGGACCTGGAATGCCATGCTTAAAAAAAAAAAAAAAAATAACCAGAAAATCAGGAGATCAGAAAACGGGAACACCATGGTTTAGGAAAAAGATGAAGTGGTATTGTCCTTTGTAGCATTTTTTCATAATAATAAAAATCAAAATGAACTAAATATAGAAAGACAAGAGATTATTAGTTGGCTACATTTTGGTATAATCATAAAGTAGAATGTTATAGATCCACAAAAAAACACAGGAATATATTTATTGAAATGGACATATGTTCATATTATATTTTTAGTGGGAAAAATGAAATAGCAAAACAGGAGGTACCATCATTATCTCATCTCCATTTATTTTTGAAAAAGAGGGAGAGGAAAAAAAGGAAGAGAAGGGAGGAAAGAAAAAACCAAGTCTATATGTGCACAGAAAAACACTGAATAACTCTATTTTGAAATGATAACAGCCACGTTCCTCTGGGTGATCTTTGCCTCCCTGTGTTTAATGCTGTTTCTGCAGTGGACATCTATTACTTACATGATAAGAAAAAATAAGTTCGAAGAACACATAGAATGTTCTAGCATATTACAAGCAATCAAGCAGGGAGTACAAAGTGGCACAACAGGTATTAAATACCGTCAAAAGCTCTTACAGAAATCTTCTCTGGTTTGACAGTTAACACTTACTGAGAAAAGCTATCGGTTCTTGGTCAGTTCTTGGTTTGTCTACTTTTCTGCAATTGTCCTGGGAAATTGCAGAATTACACTTCAGCTGACTAGTTTACCCCAGGTGATTTTTGCTCTGGGAGTCAAGCAGCCACTGCCAGTGGGAGACCTTTAGTGGGAACTCAAAAGGCAAACCCATTAAAGGCCTTTTTCCATTAAGGGAGAAGAGGACTCGCCTATCACTCAATTTAGAAAATCTGCGAAGCAGACCGAGACACCTGCATGGGAGGCTGGGGTGCTGCCACGGAAGAAGAGAGCCGCACTGGGGCCTGTGAGGAAAGCCACTGCACCTCGCTAGAACCCGAGCCTCCTACACCACGTTTCTTCCTAATAGAAATTTGGCTCTGGTTTTTAGCTGTTCTTTTTGGAATACATATCCCCGTCCCCGACATAAACACATCCACGTATTTATCAGTTACTTATTTATTTATGTACCCTCTGCTTGTGATTCACTTTAGCAAATTGACTTCTCTTTCCCATTTTAACTGACGACGCTCACTAAATATGCTTTGCATAAAACAAACTCTGGTTTCTTCCAAGTGGACGAGGGGAAGAGGAAAGGAATGGGGAAGTGGGAGGAATTAACATTTGCTGAATTACTGCATTGTGCCGGCCACTCCACGTTCAATTGAATTCAGTCTTCCTAACATGTCTTTGCGGTGGGTGTTCTGGGTGAGGGTGCAGAAGCTCAGAGCTTAAGTCACCGGCTTCAGACTCCACAGAGGAGAAGTAAGAGCATCGAGATTCAAACCCAAGCCCGGCCAACTCCACAGCTCACCCCCTCATTGCACAGAGCCAACAAAAATCCGTTTTCCTATTATTTCAGAGATCCCCAGTAGCACTTTAAAAAACAGGCCAGATTAAGCTCCGCGTGCAGGCACAGCACAGACCGTATTAATAATTTAGGTTCCGCTAAAGCTGAAATGGAGCTCTAGGAAAACAGGTCAAAGCCGAGGATGCCAGATGAACGTGAGAGCCCTCTCCCTCCCTGGGCCCCAGCGGAATCCTAACTAATCCACCAGAAAGCAGATAAAAACATAATGCCTATCAGATGCCAAATGGACGGCTATATAATTATTTTAATCTTATCCTGTGGAAAATCCACTGAAACACGTTACGTAAAATCAAATTACAACCGGCCGCCGAAGACACAGCCTTTCCGTGGAGAGATCAGAGGAAGACCGGGATCTGGACTCGCACACATGGGAGCGAGGGAAAGACACTGAGCACGACTGGGAATCAAGGCCAGGGCTCGCACTGGCCAGGGCATGACCCCATCAAGCAGGGAAGACACACATTTTAAATGTATTCATGCTCATCTCAGAGATCCAATTTCAGCTGAGATGGGGCACATTGAAAACCTTACAGGCTGGAATTTGAGGAGCGTTATCAGGATCACTAATTCTGTACTAACGAAGACAAGTGAATGTGTGAATTTCATATGCCTGGATTCCCAGTATTAATATATTAATTCCATTTGGAATAAATGTGGATGGAATAAATGTGCATAACAAAGTCGTTTATTTTTAGATGGCAAAGAACTGACTCCAGCTGAAGCAGCATAGTAAAACGGGATCGTTAACAATGGCCATGCTTCAAAGGAAAGAAATTAATTACAGGCAGCGTTTTTAAACATCAATATGGTTATCTTCCTGTTACTTAAGGACAGGCAACTGTATTTTGAGTGTTGACAGAGCTAAGTAAATATACTCATAATGTTATTGAATCAGGTTGCCAGTGGCCAAGCCACCGCACAGAGGGACAGCAGGTCCTTACAGTAAGAGGGAGGGAGTAGGGGACAGTGTGGGGATTCAGTGACCTCAGAAGCTGTGTGCCTTCCAGCACTCTGTCTCCTTCACCCCTGACCAGCCAGGTGGCATATATGTGGCAGGGAATTAGGAGACTGGAGATTTTGGTGGTTTACTAATAGAAAGCAAAATGCATTGTTCAAGGTTAGGGTTTTGACAAATGTTGCTTTCCTAGACTATTGTAAATCCACAGTGCCAAGATCAATTATGGTCTTTTTGTACCTGATTCAAAATTGCCCTGGGCTTTGCAATAATACTTAACATCGCCATGAAATATCTGAAGATAAAAACACAAAGCTTTAGTCATGCACCCATTGTTTAAAAAGCACTTTTTAGCTAGTATTTACTATGTAAAAACAAATGAACAGTAACGTTGGTGATGACGAGAGAGGCATAAAAATGATATAAAAATCACTTATATATAGAAAATAAAATAATGGAAAATGACAGTAAAAGCCTTCACCATATGCAAGAATCTTATATGACTGGTGAATAATCCACAAGCAGAATAGTGAAATGGGGGTGGGGGTTAGAGTCCAATAGTCATGGGTTCAAGTTCTATCTCTGCTTTCTGCTGTTACTGAAAAATTCAATATCTAAGCCTCAATTTTCTCGGCAGCAGAATGCAAGTAATGCCACCTCACTCAGAAGGTTCATTCCAGCATTAAGTGAGACAATTGCCTTTGGCACCTACCAACTATTTTACTGTAAATTGAACTTAACTTTTGTTAGTAAATTTCCTATCAATTCAAACTGAGGCTTGCTAAAAAATCCTAATTTCTGAATCATCAAAATTTTTGAGAACTCTAATTTTTGCCAAGTCCCCTCACTCAAATTAAACTTTTTATTCACTGTTCCTATAGCTAAGAAAAAAAGTCCCTTCATAAAGCCTGTGAGATCTTTTCTATCTTGATAATAAGGAAAGAGTCTGGCAAAGCCCATGGTGACTCAATTCTAACATTTTGTCTATGTCATCAGCTGAAGTAGCTTTTTGATGTTGGTGTCAATTTATTACCATTCTACAAAACTGCACTTTAATTTCTAATCTAAACTCGAAAAAATCAGTCTGTCTTGAGGCCCTGAGTAAGTTATTTAAAGCCAGCTTCTTCCACAACTTTCTCATAAAACCGATAAACATGGAATAGAAGGCACTTGCAAACATGTGGGAACAGACTTATTTCAAAAACTGAAAAACCCAGCTGACATAAAATGATTTTGCTGCTTATCTTCAAAACTATAAACATTTGGGGAATTAATTTATACATACATTTCTTTATTTTACCATGAATATGATTATGGCCCTGTTAAGGTAGGATGCATTTCCAGCAAATATGTGAAGTGAAGGTGATTTGAAGTCAATTTATTTATTACATCTAATTATGTCACCCTCTCCTCTCCATGCCCCATTCTGCACTGTTCTTTGGGGGAAAGAGAGAAATCACAGGAAAGATTCTATTAGGGATTTTCTAGGAAAAGAAACCCTAGCATGACATTTCATGGTCATCCAGGAAAAATTCAGCTCATGGGTCCAGTATTCTGTGAAAACGATGCTCTCAGTGGTGACTTGGAGGTGAGTCCAGGTGTGAGAAGTGGTAGAAAAAGCACAGGGCTGGTCATCAGAGCAACCTGGGTTTGAATTCTAGCTCTATACTTACTAATTGTGAACTTTGGGCAAGCTGTTGATACATTTTCAGAGTTTAACTTCCCTACTCCAGAAAATTGGGTTAAAAATATCTAAGGATTCAATATATAGGAGTCTATTTAAAACACCCAATAGTGTGCCTGGCCCACTGTAGTTCCTCAATGAAATTATAGCTTAATAAATAAAAGAACAGGTAAATTCTGTTCCATATACTTTTGCTGTTGGGTACGTCACTGCATAGTCCTTCTTTGAAAAATAAAACATCACAAAGAGTCTATGATGAAAATGTCTAAGGAAAGGTGTCCAGGTTTCAGGTTCGGTTTTCCAGTTTGGTTTAAGGTGAATGGAATTATGTTAACACACTGATAACTCTAAGTGGTAGTTATGGAAGTGGACCAGTTTGGTCAGGCAAAGGGTAACTTGCTGTATGTGGCTGAAGATTTTTCAGGCTCTAGCAAGTAGCAATCTTAGAACACAATCTTAGAATGTGCTGGCAAAAGGGCCACTTTAGTTTGAGCAACCAGGTATAAAAGGAGATAGTCTACATTAAACAGATTATTCATTCCTTCCTCTTTCCCCAACTATCCTAAAACTGTAACATCTCCTGTATTGTGGCCATTCTACCAAGATGGGGTGATAAATCGGTTGGTAATGAATTGTATATACTGTATCTTGTAGACAGATTGTATAAGTAACATTTTATTTCTTCTCAGTAATCACAATACCTAAACTATACAAAGAAGCTTTTTCATTCAGCCTAAGTCAGTACTTTTTTCCCCTATAAATATTTCAACATAAATGCTCCAATCTGCAAAATAAAGTTCATTTGTTAAAAGAATTACTTGATACTTCCTCTGTCAGTGCATATGATGCTTATGCTTTCCTTAATATCTACCTAGGCAATCATTTAACTACCAAGAGAAGCTAATTAATAATAGTGTTAATGAATGGAAAGTGTAGTTAACATATGAGTCTTTGGGAGTATTTGTCAAAATGACAGATTTAATTCCCCAAAGGCTGTGGAAAAGTTTGCAAGGAGCTAACTGCAGGACTCAACTGGTTGGTTGGGGATGGTGGTCTATTAGTAAAATTGCATTCAGCAAATAATTTTCTGAGGGCTTCCAAGGTGCAAAAGTTGTTAAAAATATCCTCTTATATTCTCAGGTCTTCCACCTCCTTCTTGACTGCAGTCACTCAGTTACATCTGAGAGCCCATGCTCTAGGAGGGGAGGCTGAAAAATCTTGCTCAGTACTCCCTTTCTGCCAAGAACCTGGTAAATGCATTTATTTGCAGCATCTCTTCACATGTAAGCAAGGAAAAAAAATAATGTCCCCATTTGATTGATGTGGAAACTGAGGCCCAAAGAAATGCAGTTCAAGGCCACACAACTACTTAGTTTAGAAGCAGTATCACTATGAAATCACATTTAACCCCAAGAGACATTCTTTCTACTACCATGGACTGTAATATTTAGCTCTCTCCCCACATCTCTCTCCTTATTGTTTGCCTGCTTTATTAACATCTTTAATCCTCTATTAAACAAAATTTGCGATGTTTTCATACCTCCTTCAGTTGTATAGACTTCTTACAAAATTGCATTTCATTAGGAGCAAGGAATGCTGTTCTTCTGATAGACGTCACAAGGTAAATTACAAATGTCTCACTGTTGCTGACTTCCATTACCTAGAAAATCATGAACTTCCTTCCAACCCTCCTGTGGCTTAGTTCTATTTCCCTACTCTTTACCATGCAGACCGTACATCCTTCTCCTGTGATGACAGTATTGACTTTTGCTCTGCCAAAGGCAAGCTGCAGACCTGGCAGATACAAATGGTCGCCTCCGTCCTACCCATTCTAATGGGCTTCATCTAAGTTCAAACCAAACTGAGGATATGGTCCTAATTAGTCAGAAAGGTACCCATGACTGAGAAATAATTTACTGGAATCCATTAAATCTAAATTGAAATCTATACATTTTATAAGCAGGTCCCAAATTTGACAATAATGAACCATCCCATTTTGTGATGCCAGTTTGGGTCCATGACAGGATAATCTTGAGTGAATGGGGCAAGCGCCAGAATGAAATCTGACCTCTATGTAAAAGATTCAAGCTTGATTTCCACTGCTTTGCTTTCAACTCTTCTACTTTTAATTTATACAAACTAGAACGACAATATGGGCAAAACTACAGCAAACTGCTTGTTTGCAAATATTTATTTAGAATAAGATTCAGTTTACATAACTGACAGTATAATATTGTATTCAGACATTCTCCTTCAATATGTAACCTATATAACAACCAATATATATAAACCAATGCTTTTGTTTTCCAGAAACTGGATTCTGCTTAAAAAATTTAAATGTAGAAGTATATTAAGTATAAAGGGCTATACACATCTAGATTTTGCAGTTAAATTTAAATGATTCATTTATGAAAATTCAATTACTAAATAATTTAACTTTTAACATCTCAAAAGTGATCATTTTCCTCTTGACATAAATATTCACCATGGATGTCCATTAATAAGAACCTCCCTTAAGGTAACCTCTCCTACAGAGGTTTAGATGGCCAAAGCAAGGGACTTTGAAACGCAGAACTTGGTTCCCAGGCCAGCTGTTTCTGTGACCTGAGGCAAGCTGTGTAACAAACCTAAGCTTTGGTTAATGCCTCAGTACATCAGCTAACACTAAATATCCACACTGTGGTCCACTTACTCTTCTGTCCATTTGCTTCTACATTCTGAACAACAGCAACCACTAATACTGCCTGGCTCTTACCTTGTGCCAAGCACTGTTCTAATATTAACTCATTGAAATCTCATTACATCTCTGTGGCTGAGCACACTCTATTATTACATCCTCTTTGCAGGTGCAAAGCCTGAGGCACAGAGAGATTCAATATCTTCCCCAGCATCACACAGCTAATTGACAGAGCCAGCATCTGAACTCAGACAATCTTACTTTATAGCTGATGCTCTTAATCATTACACGATATTCCCTCTCAACCATACACCCACGCACCCACCCAGCAAGCCCCAGTTTGGGTGTAGTAGATAATTATGATACCACCTACGGCCTCAAGGAGCTCATAGTCCCCTGGGTAAGACAGAGGTATAAACACATAATTACAGTACACGATATCAAGTACGCCAATAGAGAGATCAGGCTCCCTAGAGACCTGGAGTCCACCTACTCAATGGAGCAGGAAACACAGCAGGTTCCCTTGATCTCGTAAGGATCCATATGATCCTCTCCCACAAGAGTCCAGCTGTTAGAGTACAAAATCTCACCCTGCCTGGCATCTTATATCACGGTGTCACAGGTACCTGGGTAACCAGGCATGGGGCAAGCCTGTAAAAGGCCAGGAAGCCCCAAGCTTTTACAGCGAAATGTAACACTGCAGTTCATGTCTTCTGAAATCTCAAACCTGTTAATTGCTTTGACCTGAAGAGAGAGTTTTAGAGTTTCTTTACAGCAAACCCAGTGGTTAAATAGAGATTCCAAAGTCCTATGACCCAAGTTTAAGTCTAGGTCCACCACTTACTAGCTGTATGACCTCAGGCAAGGTATTTTCTTTAAGCTTTGGTTTCATCTATGAAAATGGGGATGAAAATCATGCCTGCCTCATAGGGAAATTGTGAAAAAGCAACAGAATAACCCATGGGAATCCCTTTGCACGTTGTCTGACATACAGCAGGCATCTAACATACTGTGATGTTGTCATTACTCAATGTGTCTGAGGATTTGAAGTCCTGAGGTGTTGGTAATTTTCATTTCTATCTTCCAAAAAAGATTTTTAAAAACAGAACCTTAAGGCAAAACATTAAAATCTACTGCAAAAAACCAGACACACTACAATACTGGGTTACTTAGAGACATCAAGCCTATCAATTAAGGTTTCATATGTCCAGGAAATAGTTTATCATTTAAAAGATTTTCTGAAACAGGCCTACTCTGATGAATAGCTGTGAAAATACTAATGCCACATACTGCATACTTTGTATAGTATAGCAGTTAAGAGCACAAGCTAGAGAGTTTGCCCAAAACGGAATCCCAGCTCTGCTTCTGACTAGTGTGAGAACTTTGGGCAACCAGCATAAAGGCTCATGCCTCAGTTTCCTTACCTGTAAAATGGGGATAATAAAAATACTTTTCTTTGTAGGGCTATTGTGAAGATTAAATGAGCCTCCACCTATAAAGCAATGTAACACCCTACATGGTGCATAATAAGTGGTCAATAAGTGTCCTGGGAGAAAAGACATGAATCCAGGACATTTAATTCTTCCTCTTCCCCTTCAAGCCAGGAACTTGGCAGTTACCCTAGAATCTGATCTCTCACATCCTACCTACATCCACTGCCAAGTCCTACTGAGTCTTCCCCAGAATATCTCCTGTATGCTACACCCCCTCTCCACTGGCATAGGCTCCGTCCTGGTTCAGACTCTCAGCATCTCGTGGCTGGGTCCCTAGCAGGGCTTCCTGACTGCTCTCCCTGCTGCTACAATACGGACGCTTGAGTGAGGGCTCTGCACCACAAAGCTACTCACGTTCCTCTCTCCCCACACCACCATGAAGGTGTGTCCTCCTTTTGAGCAGGATGATTTCCAAACCCTGCAAGCTGGCATACAAAGGTCTTGGTGTTCTGGCTTCTGCCTACTTTTCCTGCCACATACTCAGGCCTGCTTTGCTCAAGGCATTCCAATATTCTGTTTGTTTCCCACACACCCCAATAGCCTTCCCTGTTTCCATCACTTTGGGTATGGGATTCCTGTCCTTCTGCTTGTCTAGCTTGCTGACTCCTCCTCCAAGATGAGCTTCACTGAGAGCCTTTTCTGAGCTCCTGTGAGTGAACTGGGGGTCCCACTGTGGGCTTCTGTGATGCCCTTTTCATACTTTGTGTAGGGTGATTAATCGCGCTTTTAACTTTCTCCCTGTCTCTGCTGGGAGCTACTGTTCTGTTGCCACTAAGGGCCTTGTTTACCTTTGTCACCAACATTTGATGCAATGCCTGATGCACAAAAGTCACTGAGTAAATGTTGGCTGAATGAATGCAACAAGAATGGAGCAATGAATATTCACTCCTGCTCTGCCACTGATTAACTGTATAAATTTGTCATCATAATCAGAAACATATTAATCATGGAATTATTTGCCCCTTTATCCCAGTATCTACCACTGTGTCAGGCAGGCAGGCAAACACACACACATACACACACACACACACACACACACACACACACACAGTCTGTCCGGAAAATATCCAGCCATGCACACATACACACACACATATATGGAGAGAGAGAGAGAAGAAAGAAGAGGAAAGGAGGAGGAGGAGAAAGAGTAGGAGGAGTAGAAGAGGAGGAGGAGGAAGAAGAAAGGGAGAGAGAGAGGGAAAACCTCCATAATGTTTTCTTTTTTAATATAAACTTCCCTAGGTTACCTCAAAGTTTTTTTGACAGGACATGGTAAAAAAAAATACAAGCATCCATTAATATACTAAAAAACCTGACTTACTGACCAAACTAGCATCACTTCTCCTAATATTCCTTGCTATTGAAATGTATTTTATAGTTCACATGGGGAGACGGCAAACATGCAGGTAACATGGCACCAGATGCCAGTGGCACCAAGGGACATGCAGGGACTGCAGCCTGCACCACAGGAAGAGTGTTTGTGACTTCAAACCCTCCTGGGTCCATGGCAGAATAAGGCACCTACTGCATGGACCAGTGACCCTGCTGGGAGCAGGGGATATGAAGAGTTCCTCTCTGCAAGTTGCTTAGTCAGGGCAAGGGTCCAATGTGAGCCCACCCAAAGGCACTGTCCCTCCCGCTGGCTGCCAACCTAAGCAGCCCATCAGCAGAGAAGTGTGAAAGGGAAAAGGAAGGGAAGGGCAATGGGGAAGGGTGGGGAAGGGATATTCGTAAATACACTGGCAAGCAACTTTTAAACTAGATCCTCATAAAAACTTTTTTTCAAGTCAGAAAAATCAGTGATAAAAGACTGAAGGTTCATCCACCTAGGTGCATTTCCTTTTAACAAATAGGAAGATTTCCTTTTTCTTAGCACTATTTAAGTTACTGTGGCAAGAATAAACGCATCTTTATTAAAATTCAACTAATTATAAATTCCTAGAAGTTCTCTACATTTTTTTTGACTGGTAATCACTTATTCATGGTTAATATATTCAAAAGAGACTGAATTTTTAAAAACTTGATAAATTGTGAATCCATTGGTAAGTCTACATATATATGTATGATTTGATGATAACATTTAGTAATATCCCATACTGTATCATGCTGTGTCATAAAATTTAATCAAGAAAGATTGATCCGGGGTTTGCTCAAACCTAAACTGCAAAAGTGCCATGGAGCAAACTCCTCATTTAGCAAATTAGATACTCTTGAAGATTTTCCTAAACTTTTCTATTTTGTGATAGTATGAGAGTATTCACTATTACTTTTAAGTAATTATAAGATCCTAGAGGATATTTCTGCATAGGAACAAGAACAACTGTCTCCATAATAATCCACAAACTATTTGAAAGCAGCTGTTGCAATTGAGATGAGGTCTATAACATGGAAGAAAGTAGCCCATAGGCCTTCATCAAATCTTAGAAAAAGGTGAGAAAAAAGAAACTCCAGTTGAAACAATTCACTTTGTAGGGAATAAGGGTTGTATATGCTACACCACTGAAAGAAATCTAGAGTGTGTCTTGAAAATAATTTAATCTTAACTTTGTGTATTACAAATAGTCCAGGAAATAATCTGACTATGAATATTGTATCTTCTGTCATACACTTTATTTTTGGTAGGGAATATATCTATTGCACTATGCCATGAATTAGCAAGGACAGCAGCAATGAAAGTGTTATCCATGAGCCACTTTTGGGATCTCCTCTGTGAGTGTCCTGAGAACAAAACATTTAAATCCGCTTGCACATTTACAATAGCGATATTGATATTTCTCCATGTTCACTTCTGGTTGCTAAGAGATTTACATTGGACGGACTCTGTTGTACTCATAACAAAGCATTTGGGTCCACAAAGCATTTGCTTCAGACTAGTGAGTCCAGAAACTCTCTTTGCCTCACGCCTTCCCTGTGTTGCTTCCAAGTCAAACAGGGGCCCAGGCACAAAGGCAGCAGGTCTGTCATCGCTGCTACAGGAAACTGCTGTACATTAGCCTAGCTGGCCGAGCAACCCTTATGTATAGTATCGACAAAGATGATGCCATCAGAGCTTTATACAAATGTATGTGCCCTTTCCCATGTTTCTTAGAAGCTAGTTTATC
Organism: Lemur catta; assembly: GCF_020740605.2. Classification (NCBI taxonomy): domain Eukaryota; kingdom Metazoa; phylum Chordata; class Mammalia; order Primates; family Lemuridae; genus Lemur; species Lemur catta. Next base: position 40,647,260 of record NC_059141.1, read on the forward strand.
ATGTTAGGGGTAGGGAGAGATGTGTGGAGAGGGGGCAATCGATAGTGACCTACCCACAGACAAAACCAACACAATAAAATCAGACCAGAATCTAGCAAAATACAGCAATTTCACGACAACTCTGCTGTGCAATGCTTTAAAATATGGCTGCACAGAATTTCTTCACCTAAGTTTGTACTTTTATGAAAATAAATTCAAGAAGTTTATTTACAAGAATATTGAAGTAGGAACAATCTATATTTAACATCTTGCAGCAAAACAACTGCAGCACTCTAGCTTTGGTCTCCCAAAGTCTGCTATGTAACAAGAGGCAGAGAGTCTTCTTGTATAGATCCTAACTCTGAAGAAAATGGCAAAGGTACCCAAAATATTCATGGTCACTCCTGAAAGGAGGCACATGGAGTGGCTGAAATCTGCATATCATTTCAAAAGTACATGCACCACTGCTCAGAGCAGATTAAGAATATCTTTCCCTTGGGAATTCTCACAAAGACACATAAAAATGTTTTATGAGCTGACTTCCATATTCAGATCACAGAGTTTTAGTCAATTTTTGTTAACTGCCATGGGGGAAAAGTGGTTTGGGGTCTCACTCCTGGGTTGGTACTTAGGAGTCATATTTAAGGGCAAAGCCTACAAATACTCAGTAAGTACTCTCAAGCAGTAATAAAACACCACTGACCTAGAATATTTCTCCTATTTTCCCCCTGCATTGGACTATCAGATCATCAATGCCCATGCTTGGCTCTAAAGCACTCAGTGTTGAAGGTTGCAGGTCACGGGGAATTCCTGCATTCAGGCTAATCACCCTCACCTGGCAGGAAAAAAACAAACCTTACTGATTTGAGCTTTATTTAACAAAAGAAAGTTATTTCTAGCAGCTCATTTCCATTGTACAACCTAACCAAAAGCACCTTATAAAAATAAGAGGCAAAAGGAAAGAAAGAGGGGAAAAAAAAAAAAAAAGCAAAGCAGGAAATGACTTTTCTGCTACGTCTTTAAGGTCACAGAGCTGCCTGAGAAACGCACACATGTGACATAGTTCCAGCACAAAAGCTCCTTTTCTAAGAGACAGACCTCTAAGAAGTACAAAGGCCGGCTCTCTGGCCTCTCCCTCAAACCTAAGTCACCGCAGTTCATTTAACCTTGATCGGGCTATGAAGAAACTACTTTTAACTCCCTTGCAACCCCCTTCTGTGCCGTGGAACCATGCCCGTGCCTATGCAAAGTGCAGCACACCTTCCGCATAGCCCCGCATTCACCCCGCAGGAGCAAATCTCCCCCTGCCCATCCTACGGCCAGGGTCTGCCACAGGGCTTCTGCCTGGTTCCCAATTTGCACACCCAAGGTACCCACTACCCAGCACGTAAAAATAGCCCTTAATGCTTCTAACAGATGCCAAGAGGAAATTAAAACAAAAAGAATCCAGGCAAGATATATGCCCTGGCATACATAGCTACCTTTTTCTTGCGATCCCGGGACCGTTTGCGGTGTTTCCTTTTTTTCTCAGTCTCTTCTTCAGCATTGATTTCTAAATCCCTGGTTTTCTTTAATTGTGAGGCTGCATGAGCCATAATGCATTTAAAAAAGGAGCCTCTCAAGCACACAGGGCTTCTGTGTAAAAGGTGATATCCTCAGGCACCTTTAATCAGGCTTGCAGTGGCATTCCAATCACTGGAGAGAAAGCTGTGACTAGAAGCAGGAAGACATTCAAAATGCAAAGATGCTGGAGAGGCTGAAGCTTTTAAAAACCAAAACGACAGTGTCCAGACTTCATCCTCCACCTTCCTCTACCTGAGCCTTTACACGAGAGTGCAGCCATCGTAATGCGTTTACCGTAGTGTGGAAGACAGCCGGGACAGAGGAAGCGGTATTATGGCTGTATCCCCTGCCACCAGCTGGAAGTGTCTAAGTGATTCCTCAGAAGGGGGAATGCTGCAAAGGATGCTTCTCCAAAGGGGAAGAATCAAGAGTCACCACACATGCAGAAGCAAAAATCCAGCACCAATTCTGAAAACCTATTTTAGAAGCCTTTGAAAAAAAGGAAGGGCTGCAATTTATACATCACCACTAGATCTGCACAGAACATAATTTAACCCGTAATAGAATGGAGCCGTTCCTACTTTAGTTCAACTGCTGATGGTGACAAAATATATAAAATAAGATTTCAAGAAACACACTAAATTTTGCTATGGAGACCCTGACTGCATTGTGGGGAAAACAATGCATGTATTGGCCATCTCAACAGTGCATCCTTTATGCTGTACCATCAGCCTAAATGCATTTTGTGGAGAGGACTACAGAAGGGCTTGTTGTCTTTTAAAAACAACATGCTGATTACAACACATCATACAGAAAGACGTGGGCACGTTGGTGTATGGAACAGATGCCTGATTCATAGGAGGTTCCCCAGGACTCGCCCCTCATGGGGTCCGAGGGTCAGAGCGTACAGAATCTGTGCTGTGATCGGTGTTTCTGAGTGACTGTAATGTGGATTTGGCTTTCATGTTAGGGTTTGCTTCAATCACCTTACTATTTTTGCCACCTGAGTCCTCAATGACTGCAGCCTCTGAATATTCATGATGTGAAGTGAAGTGGCAGCAGTGCTCAGGGCCTGCTGGGGGGTCTTCTGCTAGGATGCACGCCCTGGGAGAAATCTAATAGTCAGGAATCATTCACACACACACAGCACTCACAGGGACAGCTTTAGCAAGAAACTGCTGAAATGTTAGACTGGGCCTAAAACATGGGAGCCAAACCAAACCAAACCAATTTCACTGAGAAGATGGAAAGAAAAAAAGATGATGTTCTGATGGAAAGAGTTAGTAATTGTGCTTCTAATACTTTGGTCCATAACTTTGGCGGTCGGTGCATTTGATTGCTAAGGTGTGTAAAGGGCAGAGGACAAAGGAAATATTTCTGATTCGAAGATGAAAGATCTTCCTTTCCCTTGTAGGGTACTTCATAGTCTCTGCCAGGCAGTGACAGAAACGGGAAGGGAAAGTTTCAGGGACCATAGTGTCCCATTCCCACTACCAGGGGACCGTACGCTTCTCAGGCCTCACTGGGAACCACGTGAAAACCACTCTGGCCAGAGAGTTACGGGGCCTACTCTATGCACTGCTGCTCACGGGCTTGCTTTACACAGAAACCAGCTTCGTGATGAAAGGGTTCAGAAAGTTTCTCCATTGCCTATGAAACCATCCATCTGACAAAAGGGGGGGAAATGAAAGTGGAGAATTAAGTGTAACTCAGATCCAAAAGTAGATAAACCACATTTGGGTCTTTTTAGTAAAAATGAGTGTTTTTCTATCAGAATATTTAACTGTAATAGTAAAATGTGAGGCAGAGTAAAAATTTAAACTTTCCTATGCTTTCTCCCTGTACTTTTGAGAAACATTCATACAATTTCCTTTGATATTCAGCACGTTGAAGAGGACAGTCGGCTAAAAACCTGGCTGGTTTCCCATTGGCTCCTGAACCTTCTTTTTTTTTCCCTTCCTTTATAGACACTAATGAGACTATAAAGTATATTTGTAAGTATGCTTGATCAAGGTACCTTCTCCATCTGAGGCTGGCAAAGCACTCTACTTTCCCATTGATCTCTATTAGCAAAAGCATAGCTGGAAATCAGGGAAGTAAGCCACGGGTATTTTTCAACCTACATCTCCCTAGAATAATTCTTTGCTTCCCTTAAATGTTCAGAAGTTGAGAATGGGTCAGGACTTTTTATGATTTCCATAACATAAATTTTTTGTTACCTTGGATTTCCCCTTATCTCAGTAAGTGGTTAGCCCACCAAAAATAAATTCTAAGGCATCGCTTGTTTAGATTTTCTCCTTTACAGAAAATGTAAGCTTTTCTCCTCCATTTCTGAACTAGAACGTTGAACAGTGACCCTTCGAAGGAAGGCAGCCCTGTGGGACCTAAGTTTCAACTGTTGTTTTACTGAAGACTTAGTCTCTTTCTCCCCACACAGCATATATGCTGACAAGCGACGCTCAAGCTCCACGTGCACCTATTCTCAACGCAAAGGCACTGACCCAAGAGAGCCACAAATGCCAGTTGCACTCTGCCCCAAATGGAATCGAGAGTTTGCCAATAATTCTAGAAACTGAGCCCTTACAATAGCTGAAATGAAAACATTAAGAGAACTTTAAAAAACTTTATACCTTGTCTTATCAAACTTTTCCACTTAAATCTCAAGAGTTTGTACTCTTCTGGGAGATTAGAAAACTAGTATGAATCTTCAAAGTAAAACTGTCCAGATGGTACAAGCTCATGTGTGTGAACAGGGTGGCAGGTCTCTGACAGTAATAAAATGGAATGCATTGTAATCCTAACAATTTAGAAGGCTCATGTGGGACGATTGCTTCAGGTCAGGAGTTAGGGACCAGTCTGAGCAAGAGTGAGACCTGTCCCTACAAAAAATAGAAAAATTAGCCAGCATGATGGTGTGCACCTGTAGTCCCAGCTACTCAGGAGGCTGAGGCAGGAGGATCGCTTTAGCCCAAAGTTCGAGGTTGCAGTGAGCTATGGACAATGTCACTCACTCTAGCCACGGTGACAAAGCAAGACCCTGCCTCAAAAACAAACGAACAACCCTCCCATCCCCAAAAAAGAGAATGGGATGCAGATGGCGTTATAGGAAAAAACAATACAAGGTTCAGTCAGTGTGATGGTCAATTGCATTGAGAGCAACTTCTCCAGTCCTATTCCTGCTACAGGCCACGAGGGTGTATGGACAGGACTTGCACAGGATGGACAGTGCCTATGCATGGAATGTCAAAGCTATCGAAAGTTAAGGGATAACAATTCTTAAGTGACTTCCCTTTGTCAAGAAAAAAAAGTCTGTTCTTGTTTCATGAAAGTCCCTGGTATAAGAATTCCTAAGCCAGCCTTTCAAAATAGCATACAGGAGTGATCTTGCAAACTTTAGTTAGCTGAAGAAGTTGTTCTTTGAGTAAGTACAATAGGAAGACCAGTTAATATAAGGGACAGTGAAGTTGCTTGGAGAAATTGAAGAAACAGTGTCCTGAAGCCCCACCTTTTCGTCCCCACCCTCCAACCTTCTTCCAGAAGGCAACTTTGGGGAGCACAATTTGAAAGTCAGCATCCCATGGCAACGAGTCCTAGGCTTCCCTGCTTGTACCTTTGTTACTAGAAGTTATGTCAAAAAGTGACTCCTTCTATTAAAAGTTTCCTCATTATTTTGTCCAAAATAATTTATAACAAGTTTCTTCTAGAGTACTTCCTGTCGGTACATTATTAGAACATGAAACTACTACAAAAAAAGTAGAAGCCACTTTCCAGGTTGGCATATGGGATAATGTTCATAGTCCAAATATATATCCAGGAATCAAACAATTGTGAATATTCAACTGAAACTCAAGCCAAATCAATCCATTTGGTTGTTTTATAGACTTTAGATACCACGGCCAGGGATTTTTTTTTTTTTCTTCCTCAATTTCCACACATACCTTTCAAGGATTTCAAGACAAGCTCTGAATATTAGTTCAGCCAATTAATAACTTGACTACTCTCAGTTGTCATTTCATACTGTGTCTCCACCTTGTAGAGCTGAGCTGATACCCAGTAACAACATGTGTGATTTCCATAGAGCTGACACTGCCACTTGGAGATTTTATAGTTACAATAGCTGCACACTTAGAAAAATATTACATAGTGATGTAGAGAAGTAGAAGATGGGAGTATACAGAATAATGGAGGATGGAAGCAAGAAAGAAATTAAAAAGAGCAATGGTTCCTGCACCTCCAGGAAGGCTGTGCCACTCCAACCAGGTTCTTAGTAACGAGGCAAGTGCATGTTTTGACGGAATGAGAAGTATTTCGTGCTGCACCCACTTCAGTGTTCTCGGAAGCAGAGCAGTCTCACCATAAGAGATAGTCAAACTATTTTTCCTTCATGAAGAAAACCGGCTCCACTGTCATTTCATTAATTCTGGCATCCTAGATAAAGATGATACCAAGAGGCCCTGAGCACGTTCGCAACAAGGTGGGGGAACAAGAAAGAAAATAAGCATTAAACCTGTCAATGGTTACGAATGGCAAAAAAGCACCTGGGAAATTTTCAACTCACAGTCACATATTATTTTTCATTTTCAGAATAGACACACGAAATCCTTAAAAAAACAAAACAAAACAAAACACCAAGACTATAACACTGAGGAACTGGTGGTCCTTTCCATACTCCTCGTAGGGGGTGGTACCTCCAGAAAAATGATCACTGGCCTTGGGACCATCTGTCTTAGCACTCGGGCTGCCCTCCTTCCCTGTCCATACGACTAACCAGCCTGACCTCCGTGCTGGGGAGAGAGCCAGCTGGTCCCATGCACGCCAGCTGCTTCTGTGACCTCACACCAGTGGATGGGGGCAGGCACACGGGGAGGCTTCCCCAGGGTCTCCCCATCACACCACACTGGCCTGCAGAGAGGAGGAGATCCCTCACTGCACGTAGAAGGCCCCTCCCGCCAGGCACATCCCTGGTCTCTGTCTGACCCGATGGAGTAGCTCCTAGTGCCTGGTGGGGCGCTGAGTGCCAAGCAGGCACCAGGAGCGATGTGCAAACAAAATGAACCTGACACGCCACTTCCTCGCTGGGTCCCTGCTCCTGTAGAAGCAGAAAACTGGACCAGATGCTTTCTCAGACACCTCTCACTATTCCAGAACGCTGAGATTTGAGGTGATAGAAGGCTTTGGATGTTTGAAAATAAAAGAAGATTCATGGGAAAGGTTTAAGAAGAGTTTATCATCTGCACTGGCCAATACAGTAGCCATGAGCCATATGTGGCTACTGGGTATGGAATTGTGAGTAATGTGACTGAAGAACTACATTTTTAATTTTATTTAATTTAAAAGTCCAGATTTCATATTGATCCCCAATTCAGATACCAGAACAGATTTAAATAAATGTGTTTGGAACAATCTGGATATATGAATCTACTTTTCTAACTTTAAATTGTATGAAGCAAAATATAGATCAAGTATTTCCAATGAAAACGTAACATCCAAATTGAGATGTAAAACACATACCAGATTTCAAGACCTAGTAAAATAAATCTCAAAAATCTTACATATTGATTCATGTTATAATGATAATATTTTGGATATGCTGAGTTAAATCAAATATATGATTAAATTAATTTCACTTTTTTAAAGCTTTCAAAATACGACTATTATAAATTTAAAATTACATATGTGGCTCACACTTTACTGGGCAGCACTGGTTTATATAAAGAATTGCACTAACAAAAAGAGAGCCCAAATTGTCAACAGTTGTCTTCCTGAAGGCAGATATTTCTCTACACAAGTATCATACGACACTTAGCAGTCAGTCATTATGCTTTTGATTTGAAGAGGTGAGGCATAAAAATATAGCATGTTCTCAGGCACTTGTGCTAGAAGAAGCACTCATGTACTCATGGACTCATTCCTTTGCTCTACTGGGCACTGTGTTTGGCACCTGGGGCATATAGATGAAGGAGACTTGGTGCCTGCCCTCAAGCAGCCATGGGAGGGAAAGATAAGGGAGCCAACAATTATAATACATGTGCAGGTTCTAGGGAAGCAAGGATAGGGGCACGTCAAATAGAATGAAGAGGTCAGCGCTCAGAACAATGCTTCCTAGGTCAGGTGTGCAACTGTTCTTCCCCATCCCTAGAATTTACAGTTTCACAGTCAGCCCTTCATACTCGACTCAGCATGGCCAATTGCTCATGCGTGGAACAGGCAATATGGAATTCCCTTTCCACCTGGATACTGTGGTCAGTGCTGGTGGTACAATGGGGAATGAGGGAGACAAGGCCTCATTTTCAGAAGCTTCCATTGCTGTGAGTATGGGATGTGAAGAGTAAACAGGTAAATGAGTAAGTAAGATAATTTCAGATGGAAACAAGTATTATAAAGAAAATAAAGCAGTATGACTGAAGTGGAAGTGACTGGATGGGGAAAAATTGTTTATGCTTCTTTCCCTGTTTAAATTCCCCAGGAAAAATAAGTCAAGATAGTGGGGAGCCACTTGAATCGGGTATTCCATTCTATTAGGGTAGCAGTTCTCCAAAAGTCACCCTCTAAACCAAGAAACTGATTTGATAGTGAACAGTGCATGGTTTCTCAAGTAATGTGTTCAATGCAAATATATTTATTCCTGAAGATAAACAATAGATATGCTTTTGCATCACTTATCTTCTAAACTATTTGGATAATTATAGCTTCCACCATCTTTTATTAATTTATAGTTTAATAACCATTCCAAAAGGATTCATGGAATATGACCACTGAGTAATGAAATAAGTTTTCCTGTTTGTCTTGTGGAAATAAGTCTTGTTTCATAGTCAAATATAACATATTCTAGAAAATGATTTTTTTGATACTTCAGTAAATGCTTGTTACTTAATGTCTACATAATAATTACATTTAAGGTGGCCCAAAGGGAAAATAATGCAAGTCACCAAGTAAGGCAAAATAGCTCTTACCCCAACTTTGGCACTAGGTAGCTATGAGACCTTAGTCCCTGGTCCCATTACCTATAAAGTGAAAGGAATTCTGAAGTCTCTCCCCCAGTGTACACACTCTGTGATGCTGAAATACAATTACAGTAAGGATGCAATGATTGATTTGTGTGCCCTTTTTCTGTTGATTTGTTCTGATAGAGATAAAAAGAAAGTAAGTTCACTTTCAAAGCATTTCTTGAAAGAGGAACCAAAAGGCAAAGGTACAAAGAAGGAGATAGGATTTGAAGATTCAGGAAACTGCTAGCCCAGGAATCAGTTGCTGACCCTGTGTAGGAACGATGGATCAGCACACATAAGAAAGCAAACGTTCTTAGTTTTAGGGAATGTAGCATTTAATTATGATAGTTGATTCATGAGGTCATACTTATGGTAGCCAAGGGTGGGATAATAAAAGCTAAATGCTATACCAGATGCTATAAAGGAAATTAGTAGTCCAATTTCAGACTAAAATTCAGGTAATAATTCTTTAGCATATTGTGCGACATTATCAACCATGCAGAGATTTACGTCTGACAAAAAGAAAATCATTCTATTTTCTTGGATTTAGCACTGAACTGGCTGCCATGGAAAGAGCTACATGTAGAGTTTACAGCCTCATCCTTCTGTAAAGTGGAAATAACACCTGCTTCTTCCCTATCTTACCAGTGTGTTTCAATAACTAATGTCAAGAAAGCAACATGAGCATCACAGAAAACAAAAACAGTAACAATTAAACACAGGACATCATCACGTGGGGGCAGACTGTGACACAGACTGGCACTCAGGGTCCCTCTTCCTACCTGCCCTACGACTTGGTAAGTCTTGGCAGGTTTTCTCTTCCATGTTGCTTCAGAAAGCAAACTGAAAATTAGACTCATTAAACTTTGTATTTTATATACCACAACTGCAACTTTTTACTTGTCCTTCTATTATATCATGTCAAGATATAGTCATAAGAATTATTATAATTTGAATATTCAGAATATCCTAGTTGGGGACATAAGGTTTTATGTTTGGGAGGAAAAAAGTTATGAGGTCCCTTAACAAAAAAAGATGAAAGTTGAGAACAGTTTTCTCATTGTTTTCCAATTTCTCTTAAAAAGGGGCCAGGGTAGGCAGTATCTTTTCAAATACTATGAGGTACTGCTTGATTTAGGCCGATTTCATCCTACTTATTTTTTGTATCTTCTAAGGCAGGGGTCAGCAAGCATTTCTGCAAAGGGCAGAGAGTAAATATTTTAGGCTCTGTAGGCCAGGGGGTCTCTGTTGCACCTACTGGATGGACTCTGCAGTGCAGAAGTACCCAGAGTACATAAACAAATGAGAGTAGCTCTGATCCACTAAAGCTTTATTTATGGACACCGAAATTTGAATTTCATATAATTTTCAAGTGTCACCAAATATGCTTTTTCTTTTAATTTATTTCTCGCCATTTAAAAACATAAATAGCATTCTTAGCTTGCAGGCTATGCAAAAACAAGGCTGAATTTGGCCTGTAGAACATAGTTTTCTGACCACACTTCTAAGGCATTACATTGTTAGTTACATACCATTTGGAGGGTCTCTAAAAAAGAGTGAATGGACATCAGGGTCAAAACCTGATGCTTAGAATATTTATGTGTCTATACATGTATTACGCATACCTGCATGCATATATACATAACTGTATGTGTGCATCCATGTAAGTACACGTGTGTGAATGTGTGTGTAATTACATAATGCCCATGAAAATCTATCCTTTGGATTTGAACATAACTGACACCTGAATGATGGAAAAACATATGTCGCTATTGCATTTTCTATACTATGTACACATGGATAGAATTAATGTACTCATTTAACAAATATTTATTGGGTACCTCCTTTACTGAAGTGGCACAATCCTCTATGTGAATTTAAGATATCTAAACTCAACAAATGTTCAGCGGAGTGTAAGTGAATAAGAAAATAATTTTAAGTAGTACAGCAGATTCCATATGTGATTCTATTCAATGGGCATCTGCCCTGGAGTGAGCCTTTGGCAGGACCATAAACATGGTATTCTCTGCACAATACATAGGATATGTGCTTCCCTATCTATGTCCTAGTTCCTTCCCTCGAGTGGGGACAAGGCAGAGGAAGTTCTGATGCTTTATATTTTACTTGTAATTTCCTATTATATGTTATACCTTTCCTACTAAATTACTTCAATTATAAATGCTTTGTAGAACAAGGCACAGGAATAAACAAATATTTACAGAATCTCTCCCATGTACCTGTACTAAACCCGATGGAGAATTAAAGAGAAAATACATAATCTTTTCAAAAAATCAGAATCATGATTTCAGACTCATAGGCTTCTTTCTGGCATTATTTCATCAAAAGAACTAAACTTGGAGGCTTGTCAATAGTTAATGAGTGGTACAAATTTCAAACAATTATCTGGCTATTAAAGATGTGCAAGCTACAGAAAGAACAAGCTTAAGTCTATGACCTAAAAGAAACTCTATCTACTTGGAAAACGAGTGGCTTGTCCTTTAAGAAATGCAAGATGTTTGTTCCTCCTCTCTCACCCCCATCCTCCCCCACTCCCTCCACGCATGCACTAAATTGTTATTCAGAGAAAGGGAAAGGCCAGATGGTTTTGGGGATTAGCAATGAGGAAAGGCCCAAGTTTCACCTCAAGGTTGTTATTAAATTCTAGCGTGGATTGGCAGAGATACAAAATCAGGGCCATCTGAGAGCTCTTTGGGAGTCTTGGTCCAGTTCCTAATGAGCAGGTGCTGACATGGAGCAAGCTGCCTGAACAACAGAGCTACAGGGGAGGAGCCGCTATGGTTACCCAGCCAGGTGTGCTGAATCTGCCCCAGGACCTCCCCCCAGCCCGAGAAACCTCCCACTCAGCTCTGTACCCTCAGCCACCAGTATCTAGGTTTTGCTCTTTCCTCTAGCAAACCAAATGAAGCAATTCAACAAAAATTTTAAAATCATGGTCCTTTCTGCAGAGGTGCTGATTTCACAACACTTCGCCCCACTTTAAAAATTCTTTCCAGCGTATATCTAATTTAAATCAATTTTAATTTGGGTTCCAGAAAGTTTCAATACCCCTGTGTAGGCATGCTTGAGCATTATGGAGTGCATACCACATTAACTATTTTTCTAGATGACAACTGGTTTGAACAACCTATGCAATGAAAATAAAATATATATCAAAACCTCCAATATAGTTTCTTTTTCTTAGAGCCATGGTACTAAAACCTAGTTAGATTTGGTCAAAGTCTATCCTACACCAATGATAACAGTGATAATGGTGTGATTTACTAAATAGAAATAATCACTTTATTATAGACGTGTAATGTATGTTACTTTGTCAGTGAGTTCATCAGTTAGACTGGCAAGACAACCAAATGATAATGACCAGAAGTTTAACATAGATGCAATACCTGCATCTATTTTTAACAATAATTTTCCAGCCAATTTGATTTTTTTTTAAAGACTTCAGATCCTATCAACATGAGTTATAGGAAAGGAATAAGAATGCTGATTCGGCTTCTAACCAAAACCTTATACAAGTCTTTCTCACTATAATGGTGACTTCTTAAAAAAAATAAAATCATCATGCTTATTAGAAAAATTTTTTTCTAGTCGTTAGGAGTACTTGTGAATTTTAAGTGCAAAAACAAAAATCCTAAAGTAACTATTGCATTTTATGATACCATGTTGTATTAACCTGATGCAGGCAAACGGGGCAGGGGGACCCCGTGAATCTGCAATGAATGTGCGGAGGGCTTTCCCACGATGTCTCTACTTTGCTAGTTAATTGGGTGGCTGTTATGACTATTTTAATATCGTTTGTTAAAATACAGTTTTGTCATAAGCAGCTAGCTAAATCTTCTGAAATTGTGTAAGTGGAAATCTTACACCTATATTTAAGCAACATCTTTTTCACCTGCAAAATCTTGACTTCTAACGTGTAATTGCAAATAGCTTTGGCTTTCTTCTGAATATTTTATCTTTCCTTGCTTCCCGCTTTGCCAATCTCAATACTCAACTTGGAAAGTTTGTTTTTAAAATTGTTTGTCCATATGCTTCTTTTGCCTAATTAAAACACTTTTTCAAAACAGGAAAAAAAAGAAAAGAAAAGAAAAAAAAAACAGTAAAAAAACAGTGGCAGTAAAATCAGTCTTGCAGATAAGCAGATCATTCCAAGGTTTAGGCGACTCTCTAGGTTTATAAAGCTCAAGAGCTCTTCTTATATAGAAAGTGGCAACAAAAAATACAAATAATTCTGGAAACTGTGGCTGTCTAGGGCTTTGTTGTAAAAGTAATGTGTATTTATTTTTCCTATGTCCTCAACATATAGTCATTCTGAAAATTTCAAATTGTGCATTAAAAAACAGAAAAATAAAAAACATACTGAGGACATTATGCTAAGCGAAATAAGCCAATCACAGAAAGACAAATACTGCATGATTCCACTACGTGAGGTATCTAAAACAGTCAACTTCACGGACTCAAAGAGTGGAATGGGGCTAGCCAGGGACTGAGGGGGGTGGGAAGTAGGGAGTTACTAATCAATGGGCATAAAGTTTCAGTCAAACAAGATGAAAAGACTCTAGAGATCTGTTGTACACCTTTGTAAATATAGTCAACAATCCTGTATTGTACACTTAAAAATTTAAGAGCGTATATCTCACGTTAAGTGTTCTTACCACAATAAATAAAACCAAAACTGCCACTCAAATAATTTTTCCTAAGTAACTACAGGTATGTGAACTCATCTGTTAATGAGTGGTCATTCATAGCTTTGTTTCTCTCACAGAAACACTGGAGGCAATCTAAACGTATAATAGAAGGGGACTGGTTCAAAAAATGGCATATTCATCACATGGAATATTATACAACCATTTAAAAGTTACAGAGGAATATTTGTAACCAGTATGGATATTCATTATATATATTAAAATCCATTTTTAAACCCAGTGGCCTACCCACAGCTAAATTAATGGTTATTATTTTAAACCACTAAGTATGGAATGGTTTTGTTGTTGTACAGTATAAGTAACTGATACCAAAATGGTCGAAATGTTATGTATTTTTTATGTATTTTTATGTATTACAAATACTAGGCATGAAAGAGGGACTATCACTACAAAGCCTACTGATATTGAAAAGGTAGGTGAAAATTATGAATAACTTTATGCTAATAAATTGAAAACTTAGATAAAATGGATATTATTCCTAAAAAAATGCAATTTATCAAAACTGACACAAGATGAAAAGGAAAATTTGAGGAGCCTATGTTTTTTTAAGAAAGTTGAAATTATTACAAAAAACCCATCCCACAAGGAAAACTCCATACCCATATGGTTTCACTGGTGAGTTCTAGCAAACATTTTGGGAAAAAGAACATCAATATTATATCAACTCTTTTAGAAAATAGAGGAAGTGGGGAAACTCCAACTTGTTTTAAGAGGCAAACGTAACTATAGCACCAAACCTAACAAAAAAAATCACAAATAAAGTACAAACACACACACACACACACACACACACACGAATGATCTCTCTCATCAAGAAAGATGTAAAAATGCCCTATTAGCAAAATCAAACTTAACAATATAGTGGGGCTAATCCCAAGAAGGCAAACCTGGTTTAACATTTAAAAATCAGTCAAGACAATGCATCGCAATAGCAGAATAAAGGGGAAAAATTTCTCAGGCTCATTTCAATAGACACAGACAATTCATCTGATAAAATACAATACCCACTTATGATATATTAAAAAAAACAAGAAAGCCTCTCCAAATTAGGAAGAGAAGTAAATTTTCTCAATCTAATTTAAAAAATCTACAGAAGCTCGTATTATACATAATGATGACATACTGAATGCTTTTTCTATAAGATTGAGAACGAGGTATGCACGGCACTCTCACCACTCCTATTCAGTTTTATACAGGAGAGCTTAGCCAGTGTAATCAGGCAAAGAAGAGAAAGTCATAAAGATTGGAAAGGAAAAGCAAAATGGGCTCTTTTCACAAATGACATGATTGTTAATATGTATAATTCTAAAGCATTTATAAAATGACTCCTAGAACTAATGAGTGAATTTAACCTGGTTTCAGGATATAAGATCAATGTACAAAAATCAACTGTATTTTGCACACTGGCTACAAAAAATTGGAAAATAAAATTTAAAAAATACCAGTCTCACTTTTGAAAGGACTAAAAACCATAAAATACTTTGAATAGTTTAATGAAAGACATGTAAATCCTCCACATTGCAAACTACAATCATTGCAGAGAGAAATTAAAGGAGATCTACATTAAGGTAGAGATATACTACATTCATGAAATGGAAGGCCCAACATTATTAAAATGACAATTCCCCTCGATCTGTAGCTTCAATGCAACCCAATCATAACCCCACAAGGTTTTTTGTTTACATAGCCAAACTTATTGTAAAATTTGTATGGGCGTGTAAAGGACTTAGAATATCCAAAGCAATCTTGAAAAATCACAACAAAGTCGAAAGATTTTACCTAAATTTAAGATTTACTGGAAAGACACAATAATCAAGAGAGCATGGTATTGGCATTAAGATGGACAAAAAAATCAATGAAATGGAAATAGACTTACACTTACATCTTTGATTTATTTTAAACAAAGGCATTAAAGCAATTCAATAAGGAAAGCCTTTTGAACAGACCACGCAGAACAAGAGAATACCTATATGGATAAAAATGAACCTCAACCCTTACTTTACACACTGAAAGTAATTCCAGAGGGATCCTAGATCTTAACATAAAAACTAAAACTCTAAGAATAAAACATAGGAGAATATTTTCAAAACATGGGGGTAGGCAAACATTTCTTAAGATACTACACAGAAAACAATAGCTATAAAATTTTAAAAAATACATTAGACTCCATATAAATTTAAAGCTTCTGGTCTTCAGAGGCCACTATTGAGAAAATGAATGGACCACAAGTGGGAGAACATATTCTCAAAGATATATCTGACCAAGGATCAGTGTCCAGAAAATATAAATGACTCCAACAAATCAAGACTAAAAAGATAAACAATCCAATTAAAAATAAACATATGACTTTAACAGACATTTACAAATGGTCAATAGATGAAATGTTGCTCATCATCATTAGTCATTAGGGAAATGCAAATTAAGTCTGCCATGATATACTACTACCATCTACCAGAAAGGCTAAAATTAAAAGCTGACAACACCAAATGTTGGCAAGGATGTAAAACAACCAGAACTCTAATATATTGTTAATTCAGGGTGTGAAGATATACAACCACTTGGGGAAAAAAATTGGGCAGTTTCCTGCAAAACAATACAAACACCTACCCTAGGACCTAGCAACACCACTCCTAGATGTTTATACAAGAGATAAGAAAGCATATGTCCAAAAACACTTGTATAAGAACGTTTATGACAGCCTTATTCATAATAACAAAAAATTAGCAACAGCCCAGATGTTCATTAACAGGTGAATGTATAAACAAACAGTGGTATACTCATACAATTAATGTTACTCAATTAACAAAAAAGAAAAAAAAAACTACTGATACACACATTATTTAGTACATTATGCTGAGTAAAAGAAGCCTTACTCAAACAAGTATATACCAGACAGTATTCCATTTATATGAAGTTCTAAAACAGGCAAAACTAATCTATAGTGAAAAAAATCCAAACAGTGGTTGCTTCTGGGAGTAGAGTGAGATGGAAATTGACTGGGAAGGCACATGAGGGAATTTTCAGAGGTGATAGTATTGTTTTGTATCTCAACAAGGGTCTGTGTTACCAAGTGTGCGCATTTGCCAAAATTCACCAAATGGTATACTTAAGTTTTGTGCATTCCATTATATGTAAATAAATACTGATCTCCAGTTAATAACATACAAGCTACAGTATTTAGGGTGAATTTTACTGACATCTATATTTTGAAATGTATTAAAAATAAGACAGATTGGTGGATGGATGGAGATATTAACAGGTAGATATATAGGTAATAAAACAAATACAGCAAAATGTTAATTGTAGAATCTAGTAGTGGATATATGGGTGTTTGTTGCAAATTCTTTCAATGTTTTTTACATTTAAAAATTTTCCTAACATGCTGGGAGAAAATGTAACTGATAATACTACATGGTAGACCACTTTTAAGTTTCCATTCAATTTTCCATATATGACAGGTTACTTGGACACAACCTTGTCAGTCAGACATGGTTGGCATCATTATCTCTGTTTTCTGGTCAAAAAAACTCTCAAAAAGGACCTTGCCCAAAGTGTCAGAGAAATACTAAACTAGTAGTTCCACATCAAACTTTGTGTGCAAAGGACCAGACAGTAAATATTTTAGGCTTTGCAGGCAATGCAGTCACTGCCCTAACTATGGAACTCGGCTTTTGTAGTATGAAAACAGCTATAAATGATACAGAAACGGACATGGCTGTGTTCCAATAAAACTTTATTTGCAAAAATAGGCAGGGCTGGATTTGATGCATGGGCTATAATTTGCTAACCCCTAATAATTTGGGTTGCCTCATTAGAAGTTATGGACAAAAGGATTGACTTTAGAGTCAAATTAACCTGGGTTTTACCTATCACATGGGAGTCTTATGAAAAACGAATTAGATACCTCTTACAAAGTAACTATAATAGCACAGTGCTTGTTTTATACCAAATATTCGGTATATGTTAGTTTTCTTCATTATGTTGCCTTTTCCTCATTCACTATCTTTGCCACAAAACCTCATGGCCGGGGTGAATTATAACAAGAAAACAAGCTGTTTAATGTTGCTCAACCAAACTAATCAACCATAATAGACCTTTTGTTCAGTAAATCTATAACAGTTGCACTATAAATGGAAACGTAGCATTTTCCCCTGCATTTTCTAGGCTAACTTACAGATAGAAATTCATCGAGATCCCTCTAGGTTTTCTACTCTGTTACATCACATGGAGGTCCCAGTTACTCTTTCTCATTCCATACTACAGCAAACATACTGGTTAACTCTTGCTTTTGAGTTTCTCTCAGGCTGTTTCCCTAAAGCACATGATTTCATTTACTTCTTGGTGCCAAGCTGTGTATTAAAAATCCCACTGAAAATTGATCTTTTCCTTAAATGTGGGTACCTCTAAATTCCTATTTTTGGCTTCTCTCCAAACACCTTGAAGCAACTGAGGCAGCAAAATTTATTCCCCTGTAAAGAACTGTGAGGATACAAATTATCCAACCATCTCTTAATCCATTAATATATCAATAAGCAACGTTGCAAGGGTATATCCAACAAAGCATTAAGTTACAGGGGAAGATATATCTTCCACCTTCTTTAATGGCTTACAAAAATATTAACAATACAATAATAATAATAGATCCATTTAATGAATATTTATTAAGTGTAAGGCACTGTGATAAGTCATTCATTCATTCATTCATTCACACATTCTTCAATATGTATGAAATACCTGCTATGTGCCAGGATTTACATGAGTTATCTTATGAATTTCTAATTCATGTTTTATAAATTGTTTGAAGCTCAAGAATGATTAAATGACATTTTTGCAAGGTCACATGGCTGAGAAGTGGCACAGATGGATCTAACAAATTATTCTGAAGGCTTTTAATAAATATTGTGAACATATATTTTATGTCACTTATTTCATACATGTCTGTATTGCTTTGCCCTTTTCTAGTATGTTTGTCCTGTCTCTGCCGCTTGATCATCATCTTTGTGAGGAACGAACCAGAGATAATGGTCACTCTACTGCCCACCAGACCATGTCTCCCACTCTGCATGCGGTGGAAGAGCAACAACTTTTGCTGACTCTTACCCCTGTCCCCGCTGCCATCTGTTCAGGCAACGGATTTTCTAGGACACACCCCCCTACCCCACCGAACATGACATTTTCTCATTTTCTTCCTGGCTTCTCTGGAATAAATCTGTGGAAGGCCATAGAATCAGGGACTCTCTCTCCTCTGAAACACTCTCTCCACTTTGAACTTTGCCATTATACTTTACCAGCTCTGCATGCCCATCACTGGGCCTGACGTTGAAGCTTTCCTCCTGTAGTCAGGCTTTGGCTTTTCTTTTTTTCTTTTTTTTTTCTTTTTTTCCCCCTCAGCCAAGCTTTTACACTAACTCAGCTCCTTCTGAGTAAAGATGTGCTTCTGAGATCAGTTAATAACACTGGTGCATTAACTAATTGACAATAGTAAGGAGTTCAGAAAACAAATAGGCATGGAGCAATGCTATTATTATGCGGCTTCTGCCTGACACTGTTGTTCTTAAGCAGGCAGCAATGTCAATATATCTGGGGAAGCAAAGTAAAAATCCCTACTGCAAGTTACCTGCTGAGTTCAAATTTTTTTTTCTGCACATATAGACACAGTTACCGCTGCAGAGAGTTACAGTTAGTGATTTCTCCCATTTTGGGATTGATTTAAAACCAAAAGGTTCCCTTCACAACTGTAGCTGTATCTGTGTGGTGTCATCTTGCATTGCTTGAAAGTTTGGTTCATGCAATTTGCCACTCACCCCAAATAGCAACTTTTCCAGTTCTGGAGAGATCAAGAGAAAATGACGGCATTAGTTTAATCTTTCTCATCAGTTGGTATGGATGGCTTCATTCTGAAATGAAGTTACTGCAATATATAAGGCAGAGAATACCAGTCTATTTGCATGCTATTTTTTTTTTTTAAAGAATGAGTCCTTTTCTGATTAAGTAAAAGATAAATATGTAAAGAAGTTGGCTGATTCGCTTTCTACTGGTTATGTTTTTTTAAAGAAACTAAAGCTTAGGAGCTTTTGTAAAGGAGTTTCTTGGTAAAGGGGCTTGGCTCCTTCTCTGTTTCCTTCGCAGATGCAGCCTGCTTTCCCACCGACCGTCAGAGGGCTCAGCTGTGTATCATGGGCAATCTCCCCTTCCCGCTCTATGCTCTGCCTAGGCCACTTCATCCACACCCACAGCATCAGAGATCACCCACGTTAGATGACTCACAGCCCAGACCCCTCCTCTGAACTCCTGACCTCAAAATGCAACATGCCTATTTGATGTCTTTGCTTGGATGTATCAATCTCAACAATGCCCCCAAATAAATATCTGATATGCCTCCCACGAGTCTACCACTGTTCTCAGCTCCGGGAACGACACTATCTTCTGCCACCTCTCTTCCATCTCATGCTGTGTGGCCCGACCCCTCGTCCCCCAGCTTCATCCTATCCAGGCTCACCTCCCTGCACACAGCCCAGCCACCATGGTCTTCTTTCAGTCCCCCTCTTGCCCTCCAACCGCGACTCTCTGTCTGCAGGAAGACTGCATGCGTATGCACCTCCTCGGCCTTCAAGAATCAGCTCGAGCATTATATCCTTGCTGTCCTGACCGAACAAACTCCTCACATTGTAGGTTTCATAGTATCACACACCTTTCTTCAAAGCACTAGTCATACTTGCAACTTCCCATTCTTCGCATGTGATTATTTAATTTGTGCATGGCTTCCCTAAACCAGGTTTTTAACACTATGGGAGAAGGGGCCATGTCTGTTCTTTGTTCACAAATGTATTCCATGGACCTTAGAATACCTGACGCTTAATAGGTGGTTCTCATTAAATATTTGTTGGAAGGATTGAAGGAAGGGAGGGAGGAAGAGGAAACAAAAAAGAATATTTGTTCTTATCAAACTTTTGTTAGTATACAAAGACTGGCTAGATAGTCTTCATACAATTTCCATATTCCTGCTGAGCATATAGCTTGACCACCTTTCTCAGCCGTCTTGTAGCTGGGTGAAGTCGTGTGACTGAGAATGGAAGGAGATTCGGGTTGACAGGATATGTGGCACCTCCAGGCTGGCCCTGAAAAACCTCCCACACAATGGATGATGGAGCCTCAACCTGGAAGGGACCTGGTTCCAAATAAAGGCACATCCCCTGCACCCAGCCACACTGGACTGTGATGTGAGCCAGACACAAATCTTTACTGTGTTAGATTTATATTCCAAAAAGCTTAGAATACTTGACATTTAATAGGTGGTTCTCATTAAATATCTGTTGGAAGGATTGAAGGGAGGGAAGAAGGAAAAGGGAACATAAAACAAGTATGAATACAAATGAATTAATATTTGGGGATTATTAGTTTCAGCAGTTGGGTTATACTCACTTACAGAATTAGGAGAAGGAAGGCTAAAGCAGTTATTACCCTCCATGAATTTTCTTACGAAGAGTATTTTATTATTTTTCTCACTTGGAAAAGAGAAACAAAAAATCATCCTAGCTGTGTTTAGGGTTCAGAGGCAAATATGTTTCAATCTGAAATGTACAATTGGTTAGCAATAACTGTACTTTCTGGTCAGGGCAACCTAAATCGAGGAATGTTAAACTTTTTAAAGGCAAGATAAAATTGTTGTGCTATTAAGGACAAGTAGATTCTGTTTTTTTGCTGGTTCTTTTGTGTGTACGAGACAGTAACAACCACCACCACCAAAGAAGCACCACTTATAACACAGCAGTTCCAGGGAGAAGAGACCAGGTGGAAGGCAGTCTGCTTGTAAGTCTCGAGGGGTAGGAGTGGGGAAAAAGGCAAGCCCCAGACCCCAAGTGGGGGCAGGTACCTGCATGCCTGTCCTACCATGCCTGTACGGACATGAATGATTGAAGCAACACTACAGTGGACTAAGAGCTCAGACTCCAGAACCAGACTGCCTGGACCTGACTCCCAGCATGGTTGCTTACTAGGAAAATAACTTTAGACAAGCGACCTAATCTGTCTGTACCTCTGTTTCCATACTTCTAAAGTGTGTAAATGAAGATAGACAAGAAACTACTTACAGTTTTTTATGGAGATGAAATGAATGAATATTTATAAAGTACTTAATCCAGTAAGTGTTTGATTGTGAACTATTAATGAAAAATCTTAAGACCCTCCCCCCCAGACTAAGTGGACCCCTCTTGGCCAAGGGGACCTCAGAAATATCCTAAAGCTGAGTTGCTGGCCATGAGAAGGGAGGTCAGACATGTCTCATCATGCCCCCTCCTTTCTTGGAGATATCCTTTGTAACTCATTGATAGGCCTAAGGCTATGTGAGACAAAGCTTAAACCATACCTGTGGTATATGTCCAGTGGCTTGACTCTGATTAACCGACTTCCTTATCTTAACTTACAATATTCCAAGCCTTTAGACAAAGCTTCATTTCTTTAATCAATTACAAATCAAAGAAGCTTTAAACCCACCTCTAACCTGTGATTCCACGCTTCAAGATGTCCTGCCTTCTTGGCCCAAACCAATGTACGCCTTCCACGTAGTAATTTATGTATGAGTTTACATGTAATTCCTGGTTCCCTAAAATGTATAAAACCAAACTGTAATCCAGCAATGGTGAGACCACTTGCTCAAAGCTTCTTGGGTGTGGCTCTCCAGGCCATGGCTGCACATATTTGACTCAGAATAAACTTCTTTAAATTATTTTACAGAGTTTGGATTCTTTTCCATCGATATGATTAAAAAAAAAAAAAAAAGGGAGTAAGAGAGCCAGGACAACTAATCCCAGTTGTGTACTGCCTAGTTCTAGTGGGTCCTACAATTTTTCTTAAAGAGAAACTACTTTTGAATCTCTAAAAGGCTTATGAGCACCAAAGAGAAAATAAGAAAGAAGAGAGCCCTAAAAGTGACAGGTGAGAGGTATGTGAGGAGAGAGATTCCTTATTGGCTGCTGCTAGGAAGCATTTGGGAAGATGCTCCCAGCCACCAGGTGTGTGTGTGATGGTTAATTTTATGTGTCAACTTGACTGGCCACAGAGTGCCCAGATTAAACTTGTTCTGGGTGTGTCTGTGAGGGTGTCAGTGGCTGAGATTAGTATTTGAATCTGTGGACTCAGTAGAGCAGATGGCCCTCTCCAAGGGTGGGGGCGGGGCTCCTCCAATCCCTTGAGGGCTGGAATAGAACAAAAGAAGTTCACCTCTTCCAGCCTGAACTGGTACTTGGATATTTCCCAACTCAGTTCTCAGGCCTTCAGACCCAGACTGGAATCTACATCGTGGACTACTCTGGTTCTCAGGCCTCTGGACTCAGACTCAATTACACCACTGGCTTTCCTGAGTTGGTGAGCAAATTTCTAATAATAAATCTCTTCCTGTATAGATACCCTATTGGTTCTATTTCTCTAGAGAACCCTAATTAATACACTACGAGAGTCTTAAAAAAAAAACTTCACTGTCAATTACTTCCCAGCTATTGGGAAGGTTGAGCAGTAACAGCTCCCTGAGAGCTGAGACTGTCTCTCATTTTCACTGTGGTATCCCCACCGCTAATTGCACCCAGCACAAAGAAAATGTGCAACAAATATTTTACCGATTAATTTTCTCTCTAATGACAATCAAGACTTTCTATTTAGAATTATAATTATTTTATTGTGTGTGTCTTATCTCCCTCTGAAGCCACTTGTGGACAGATTCCACACCTCGTTTATCTTTTTATTCTCACCTAGCATGATATCTTGTACATAATAAGCAAATAAGCACTCAATAAATAATTGAAAGAGTTAATGAATCGATAAAAGAATGGATCGTCCAACTAAGTCTACTCATTAATAATCCTTCTTCCCAGTTTGTGAAATAGTAAAATCTGACTTTACAAAACTGAACTGTGAAGTACAAAATAATTATCACCTTTCTACAAGACTAATCTTGAGCCCTTTTATGTAAGGGGATTATAGCAATTCTAGCCACTTCTTCCTCACTAAAGGTTTATGACCTTGAATGAGGACTTTATTTTGCTCAATTTACTAAAGGCGATATTGAGTTCATAAAGTAAGTCTATTTCCTCTTCTGATGTGATGGCACATAGTACACAAGTGAAGAATTCTTGAAATGAATAGGAATGAGTATGAAAGTGGTGGCTACCATGTTGCCTTATGTTAGTTCCTGTAAAACTTCCATGTGGTACCTCAGCTAAAGCACTACAGAATAAGTGTTTGAAAGATAACAAACTCTTTATTACACTGACAATCTTCTCCTCTAGTTCCCAGGACAGTTACTAAGTAATTCCTCTTCTCTTTGGAGACAATATGAAAATCTCTAAGACCTATTACTTGAATTCCAAAACATCATCATTCACCATCAAATATCACATTAACCTTTGGGAAATCTAGGAGATTCTGCAAAATAAAATAAGTATGGGGAAAGTATAGGGAAAAAAATCTATTATACCTCAGGAAAAAAAAGGAGTTGGATATGTTCTAGTCAGAAAGATGCAGAATATTTAATAAATAAACTAAAACATACTCTCAAATGCTCTGTCATTCATAATGAAAACTGATCACAAAAGGAAATATTGAGGTTAAATACAGGTCCATTATTATTTCGTCGCCAATTGTTAAAACATTTGCAAGTTGTAAAAAGTAGTCTCAACTATTCTCATAGCACAGAAACAGTGGCATTTTAACTTAGCAACATTTATGTTTATCATGTAAAAACATGCCTTCAAGAGATCTGTTCTGCTGAGCAGATTCAATCCTGCTCTCAGCAAGACCACTAACTGACCTCCTGTTGGCAGGTCAGGAACTGTATGCAGCCTGCCCCTGGCCAGCCATTCCAGGCACTCCCCATGTCCACGTGGAGTGGACTCCAGGACACGATGGGAATACACAAAACTTCTCAGAAGCCTACAGGGTTATTTATAACAATGAAGATCGATCTTCTGTGCAACTCAACAAACAACATGCCCACAAATAACCACAGTAAAGGACAAGCTCGTATAATTAATTACAAAAAAGAAAAGGTGATACAAACAAGGAGCTCTTGAGTTCTGAGGAAGATCTCCTTTGGAGCCCAGGGGAGGAAGCCACCGTGAAGGAACAGGCTTTGGAGGTCAGTGAATGAACGTGCCTTCTCTCTGACATGCCACGTACGACCCAAGAGAGAGAGATGGTGCGACGCTGGCAAAAATCTTACTCATCAAAATTTTATATGTAGCAGGATGTTAAAATGAAACTGCTTCAGTATCTTTTGGCTGAGGGCATAAAAAGTTGGTGGTAACTCCCACCACCCACCTTTCAGAGTGAGGTATTAGATACCTAGGCAGCGTTTGCCAAAGGAGTATCTGAGAGCCAGGTTCATTACCTTAGCTTACTAAGATAATAAAACAGTGGTTAGAAAGGCTGAGGGGAGGCACGGAAAATTAGAGAGGAATTAGAGATGTTGTCAGTGTGCCCTGACTAATCTCCACCCACAATGACTGCGAGAACAGAGTGTCGAGGAATTTTCTTTCAGATCCTCTGGAGTTCCAGGGGTCGAGTGGACCAGCCCCCGACACGCGCCTGAGGACCCTCCAGGCAAGAGGCTGTGGCTACTGATGAGAGGCAGCAGGAAGGGAAAAGAACAAGCCAGACTGTGTTGGCAGCTGCCTACACTTCCCTGTCCCACCTGCCACAAGGCCAGTGTGCACAGGTGTTCCTTGGGATCAGCTGTGGGCCTTGGGGTGGAGAGAGACAGTCTGGAGCTACTGAAAATCCTGCCTAAGAGGACTTCTGGAAGGAGCAGCGTGCCTCCAGGATTCCCAGAGGCTGAGAGAGGAAAAATGAGGGGCCAGCCTGTGTGTTCAGGGGAGCCTCCTAAAAACTACAGTCAGAGGCAGCTTTGATCATCTGCGAAATGCAAAAACCTTTAAACTCCCCTTAAGCAGCCGGAGGGAACCACAGCCGGATCACATCAGTGGCTGTCCCTGCCTCTTCTCCCTCCACCTGCTCCAACCCCAGAGTGGCCAGAAGCCTGAATTCGCCAGCTGGGAGAGGGAGGATGGATGTACAGCAAGAAAGTGGAGACAAAACCTCTGTGCTCCATCCCTGCTACAGGCTTCCAATCCCACTGGAGCTAGAGAAGAGGCTTCGCTGTCCAGTGATTTGTCCAGTTATTATTATTATTGTACTCAAATGAACGTGTTAATTTCCCAAATGAGAAAATGAGAGTGTTCCTGTGATGGAAAGTAGTCGGAGGCTGCTTGTTATGTGAGAGTCATGGGGCTTGCCCTAATATTTCACCCACAGAGCAAAGAAAATATTAATAGCACCTCAGAGAGGATTGCAATGGCTGTAGGGACATTGAATGATGTTCCTGTTCATTGACATACTGATACACTTACATATAGCTTGGGGTAAAATAATCATAATTTATATTTTGGTTTCTGCTATCAACTGAATGTTTGTGTCCCCCCAAAATTCATGTGTTGAAATCCTAACGCCCAAGGTGATGGTATTAGAAGATGGGAACTTTGGGAGGTGATTAGATTCTAAGGGTGGAGCCCTCATGAATGGGATTAGTGCCCTTATAAAAAAGACTCCAAAAAAGACCTTCACCCCTTCTACTACGTGAGGACACAATGAAAAGACACCATCTATGAAAGAAAAAGTGGGCCACTATCAGATACTAAACCCGCCAGCACCTTGATCTTGAACTTCCCAGCCTCTAGAACTATAAGAAATGAATGTCTGTTACTTATAATCCACCCTGTTTTGTGGTGTTTTGTTACAGCAGCCTGAAGGGACTAAGTTTCTGTTATGACAGAAAATGAATAAAAATGAACAACTACATGCAACCACATGGATGAACCATCAAATTGCACATGTTAAATGGGTACATTGTGTGGTATGTGGATAATATCTCAAACCTGATTTTAAAAAGCCAGACATAAAAGAGGACTTCCAATATGACTTCATTTATACCAAGTTTTACAGTGATAAAACTCAGTGTCAGTGGTGCTTGCCGAGTTGAGAGAAGAGGCACTATAATAGGAAAAGTTTAGAGTGATGGAAAAGTTCTGTTTAGGTGTATTAAAATTCTAAAGCTTAAAAAAATTAAAAATTTATTTTCTCAGTCACACTGGCCATATTTCAAATGCTCAACAGCAACATGTAGCCAGTGGCTACCATATTGGACAACACAGCATAGAACGTTTTTATCATCACTATTTCACTGGGCGGCAATTTTCTACATCTTCATTTTACTGGGTCTCATTTGTTACAACTCACTAACCCAGATACCCAAAACTGAGTATTTTAAGATATATAAATTATACTATAATGAAGTTGACTACAAAATTTTTATTGAGAGAAAAGGCTGCCCATGATAGAGTGTTCCAGGAGAATGACTCTGAAGGCAAATGACTCTGACGGTAAAGAAGTGGGGACATCTACAGATTAGGCAGGGAGGTTTGATATAGGGCATCTTGCTGCACACAGCAGACAGAAGAGAATTGCATTAATTGAACAGAAGTGAATTGGCAAGAAAATGTATGAGATCTCTAGGGAACATGCCCATAACAGGGAAAGTGAGTCCTGGAGGAGAGATATTAGACATAAACGTTCTGGAAGATGTCTGGAGGAAACGTGACTCATTAAGCCAAGATTCGGATGATTTGAGAAACAACAGTTTCACTGGGGCTAGCAGAGAAAACTGAGCGCCCCCAGGGTTACGCAAAAAGCCATAAACACAACCAGTGCCTAAAACCTGGAATGAAAACACATATAGAAGCTGATCTGTTTGTCCAGCCAGTTTAATACTACAGGCCTGGTTTCCTGGGAACAAAGGAATTCTTTATGGGGTTGGTGTTTCATAGAATAGTTTTGATCTCAAAAACAGATGTCTGAGCATGCATTGTTTGGAAGAGGTTGCAACCAAACAATGGATCCAGAGAAATATCTAAGTGAAAGGTGGGTCCGCCACCTATGAAGTGGTCAGCATCCCCACAAAAAGAGAGAAGGAAGCCTACAAGACCTTCTGTGGTTTCATGGAAAGCTTGTTGATACTGCTAGAGGAACACAGACTGGCAGGTGGATGGCATCACGGTAAGGACTAAGAGAAATAAATCAGACCCTACTCCCGATAGAGAACTTTGGGGAAGGAACATTAAGAAAATGAGTGCCAGTGTCTTTTTCTTGAATATCCTTAGACCCTTGGACCCCTCCTGCCTGGTAAACAGGCATTCTTGTAGATACACTATCAAGAAAGTCACCCGAAAGAAGACTAACACATTTATTAATAATAACATAAAAAGTCTTTTAAAACTTGTATGTGCTTTTACCATATGCACATTTCTATTGTCTTGAAGTGAAAACACACATCTAGTTACCGCCTGCTGTCTGTGAGGCCTACATCTAACTAACAAGCAAGGACAGGTGCTGTTACCTCTGGAATATTTTCGGCCTGTTCCTTCTCCTTCAGTTGTCACAGCCCTAGCTCTGACTCATCATTTCTGAGACGGATTTTTGCAGCAGCCTCCTAGCTGACCTTCTTACCTCCAGTCCCACCTCCTGGTATGCACTGTCCAGGTCAGGGCCAGACGGTGCATCGAAGGACAATTCTGACCACGTTTTTCAAAGCTTTCCCCACTCTGACGCTCAGCAGCGCCTCAATATGACACACAGGGTGCTGGTTCGTGCCTTCTGTTTCCACCGCTTCTGCATGGAACAGACTTCCTATGTGTCACCAGGGGGTTGATGTTCCCGCATCTGTTTACACCTGCACCAAGGTGTCATTTCCAGCAAAAGCCTTCCCTGAACCACTAGGTCTCCTGAGACCCCTTTCTCTCTGCTCTCATAGCTGCACTTATCACATTATTAACATTGTCTGTTCTGGTCTCCTCTAAATGCCTTCAGGAAAGGTGGATTTTATTCATTTTGTAATGCCTAGCATGTAAACTGCTGATCTAAACATAATAAGAAAATCTAACAATATAACAATGTCAAAATCATACAGTCGGCCCTTGGTATCCACAAGGGATTGGTTCCAGGACCCCCTGTGGATATCCAAATCCTTGGATGCTCAAGTCCCTCATACAACCTATGCACTTCCTCCCCTATACTTTAAGTCACCTCTAGATTACTTATAATACTTAAAACAATGTAAATATTTTAATATAATACCTAAAAGCTATATAAATAGTTGTTAGTCTATATTGTTTAGGGAATAATGACAAGAAAAAAGTCTGTACATGTTTAGTTCAGATGCAACCATCATTTTTTTCCTGAATATTAAACAGACTACTAGTTAAATCTAAATTTCAGATAAATAAATGATTTTTGAAAGTTTATGTCCCAAATATTGCATGGGACATACTAGAAAAAATTATTTCTTCTTCATCTGAAATTCAAATTTAACAGGGCATTGTGTATTTTACCTAGCAATCTGAAATAGAAATTCTCAGAGCCAGGCATAGTGACACATGTCTATAGCAGCTACTCAGGAGGCAGAGGTGGGAGGATCACTTGAGGCCAGGAGTTTGAGGCTTCAATGCACCATGATGGCACCTGTGAATAGCCACTGCACTCCACACCATTCCAGTCTGGGCAATGTAGTGAGACCCCATGGAAAGAAAGAAAAGAAAGAAGAAAGAAAGAAAGAAAAAAAAGAAAGGAAAAAAGAAAAGAAACTTTCAGAGAACTTAAAAGACTTAATAAAAATGTTAGACTTGTATTTACAATATTTATAATCTATATCAAAAGAAAATAATTCTCACCTAAGTGTTTTAGGTTTAAAAACAAAGTACAAGTTTTAGATTGAAATAAAAATTCTAAATTTTATGATCTCAAAAGGGTTAATGTATGACTCTAATATAAACATCTGTGTTCTTAAATAAAGTCTAAAGTTTTAGAAACATTTATAAATGTCCCATGAGCTCTAAAAATCCCCCATCCATTGAAAAGAGATGAATTTACTGGAAAAAGTACTGGCCCAGGAGTTTGGAAACCTCATTTCAGCCCCACCTTAGCTTGAAATGTGAACTTGGACACAGCACATAACTCATTTTTCTCATCTATATTATGAAGAGCGACTTTTAAAGGATCTCAAAGGCCCTTCTCCAACTCTAACAGTCTATAACTGTATGAAGCAAAAGACATGGGCCCCAGTACACTGAAATGAGCACGGGTTCTGTCAGTGGACCTGGCCCTACTCCCACAGCTGCTAGAAAACTTGCATATGTAAAGTACACTTGGCACCCAGGGCTGGCAGAAAATCTCCATGCACCCCATTTCTTAAGCCTCTGAGCTTTGCATTCCTTTCAGGGTTCATCTCACTTTGCTAAAATAAGGCATGACTGAAGACAAGGGAATGTCAGAAACAAAGAGAATCTGTATCCACACGCTGGGTACCCTCTTGGCCGGCACCATGCAGGAGGAAACAGTTCCTTCTGCCTACCTAAACCTGCCTTCTGATTTCTGAGTTTTGGTCCAGAGACCTACATTTTTTTTCTTTTTTAAGAAGACAGACACCTGGAATGAACTCCTACCTTCAGGTAAGTCCACACTACCCCAGGGATGTAGATTTCAATAACTATATCAAAACACAACACAGTAACTCCAGTGTTGATTTGTGAAAGTCATTTCGTTACATCTAACCTCTCTGGGCTTTGCTTTCCTTTTCTCTACACATCTTAGAGTATATCTTCTAAAAGCTATTACCTTAGCTTTCCCATTAGGGTTCAATCTCAATTGTAGCAAACAGGTCAATAACCTCTCACTGAATAACAAAAACCTAACCTCTTACATGAACGATCTCCAACTAATACATCCACCTTGATTTGACACCGTTAAACAAAACGTCCTACTGCCTGCTCTGGACAGTGGGCAGAGACAAATGGAGCTTCCCACACCAGAGAAGCTCTGTTCATATACAGTAGCGAAGACCGAAAGAGTAGTCTGGGACAGTCGCCCAGGTAGGTTGATTACCTCTTTCTGAGTACCACAGAAACATATTTTATCACCCAATTTATTAAATGTCCATGTGAGACTATTTAAAAACAGAACAAAATGCTCTACAAATTACTCATACTATTCACCAACTTTTTACTGTGCAAATACCATATTTAAGACACTGACCCATGCTAAGAACCTCGAACACGGAAAGCATCTGCCCTCAGGAGCTTAGTGTAGCTGAAGAAGGAAAGAGCTTTATGCATAAGCATCAGAAGAGAGACAATGACTCCAGCCCTATTGCCTCAGTCTTCCCTCTTCAAAGAGTGGAGCTGCTACAGCTATTGACATAGTCACTAATCAGCTTGTTGTAAGAAAACAACGAGATCCCACCCAGAACAGAGAAAGTAAACGTTCCCAACAGTAGGTAAATATGAAGAAAATGTTTCCAGGACAGTATTGTGCCTTGTATTATTCTAGGTCAAAACGAACCATTATCTAGATCTGACATGCTTTTGTCCTCTAAATGAGCAGCATTTACACCTAAGACACATTCTGAGGTATAAACAAAACCTTAGCAAGCCTTACGAATGCATCAGGCCATCTCCAGGCTTGGCAGTAGGAAGAGATCTCTTTCCCAAAAGCGAATAAAAGGTTACAGTTTAGTGGTTCTTCCAAAAGTTAAACATAGAATTAATATATGACCCAGATTGCACTCCTAGATATGTACTCAAAACAAGTGAAAACAGGGATTCAAACAGATACTTGTATGTGAAATATTCACAGCAGCATTACACCCAATAGTCAAAACGTGGAAGTAACCCAAGTGCCCATCAACAGATGAATAGATCAACAAAACATGGTATATACACACAGTGGAATACTATTCTGCCCTAAAAAGGGATGAAATTCTGATACGAGCTACAGCATGGATGAACCTTGCAACACTATGTTAACTAAAGTAAGCCAGACACAAAAAGACCAACATTGTATAATTACCCCTACTTGAAATATCTAGAATAGGCAATTTCAGAGAGACAGAAAGATAAAGGTTACTAGGGTCTGGGGGGAGAGAGGAATAGGGAGTTATTGCTTAATGGCACACAGTTTATGTTTGGGAAGATGAAAGAGTTTTGGAGATAGATGGTGGGGATGGTTATATAACATCTGAATATAATTAATGCCAGTGAGCTGGCAAATTTTATGTTATATATATTTTACTCCAATAAAAAAAAGTAGGGAGAAAAAATAAAAGTCTTCTTAAATAAATACGGGAGAGGAAGGGGAGGGTTGCAATCTCTTAGTACTCCATGCAAACTATAGTGACGTTGGTGAGAGTGGGAAGGGGCAGCTGTACCACTTACCTGCCTGTGGGACTGAAATAGTCAGGTCTTGATTTCTCAAAGGGAAATCAAATGGGGGGCAATGAGGGGAGGGAGTGCACTTCTGCTCCTGGCAGGGGCTAGAGATAGAGAGTGGCATGGTCTTTCTCCCCAGTGGGTCCCCTCCCATTCTCACCCTAAAGAACTAGCTAAGTGACACCCTCAATCTTATGTTGAGCAGACAGGCACTCAAGGGACATGCTAACCAGGCACAAGTAACCCCACTAGATCTTTTAAAATATATTGTTAAAATCCAGGCCAGGCTTGGTGGCTCACACCTGTAATCCTAGCACTCTGAGAGGCTGAGGCGGGAGGATCGTTTGAGGCCAGGAGTTTGAGACCAGCCTGAGCAAGACTGAGACCCCTGTCTCTACAAAAAAAATAGAAAAATTAGCTGACCATGGTGGTGGTGCACCTGTAGTTCCAGCTACTTGGGAGACTAAGGCAGAAGGGTCACTTGAGCCCAGGATTTTGAGGTTGCAATGAGCTATGATGACACCACTGCATTCTAACCTGGACAACAGAGCAAGACTCTGTCTCAAAAAAAAAAAATATATATATATACACACACACACACACATATATATATATATTTAAAATCCAACCACACTCTTATATGATAAACATAGCACTAATACCATCATTTTAAATTGGTTATTACCATATAATCAAGTTGTATCAGTCAGGTCTATATTTAAAACCCACAGGCTTTGATTAATTTGGGGGACACTCTGGTGACCAAAAGGAGAAAGGTTCTTGAAATGCAGCTTTTGTTTGGAGGGCCCAGACCCCAAAGTTAAAACTAGGTAGTATAAAATATAGACAGGTTTAGACAAAAGTTCAAATCATATGTTACATAGTAGGAATTTGAAAATGGGTTGCGTTTTGGTGATGAAGAGTCTATTTTCAGACTCTGATCTATGTTTGAAGTAGTTTTTAAATGTTAACTTTGTTTTGCCTTTAAAATTTGAATAACTTCCACCCAAGTCTCCCCACAAATTTCTACCATTAATTACCCTTGGCTATGATTTAGAGCCACAGAATCCTGGCTCCTAAAAAGCCATAAGGAACAAACGTTCATTCATGCACTCTTCCCTTCACTTATTCATTCATACAACTGCCAACAAATACCTGCTGAGCGTCTTCTACATGCAAAGTTATTCCGCTTTCACACGTGATTAGCCATGGAAATTTTAATTGACAAAGCCTGCTCTAGACTTTGAGTGATTTGCCAAGAGATCCAGACTCTCTGTTGCTATCCAAGTTCATTGAAATAATCATAACTATCTGCCCCAAACATTAAAATCTACGCTTCTAGGGACTGGGGTAAAACATCTTTTTATAAGATTCTAATCTTTTGGATTTCAGTTCTATTGGATTCAGCAACACATTATTTTATTCATTTCTCGGTCACAAAGCTTGAGCAATACATTTTCCTTTCACCTTTCATTGCATTAAGATAGTCTATTTCTTTTTCTCCCCTCCTAAGCTGTAACGACTTGTATGCAGCTGTTGCAATAAGGGAAGTTTTAAAGATGCAGATAAGCAGTAGGTAGACGGTACAAGCTAATAAAGGGAGCTTTGCCAGCTATTAAAAAAAAATGCTCCTAGTCAAATAATCATACTAAGAAAAAAATGCTCATGCAGGAGGGATTTTCAGTGGGTTTAAAAACTGAAAACATTGCTTCACCTTTTATACATATGAAAAAAATAGAATCTGTTATCCAAATCAGAATATATGCTCTCCACGGCATTCCACAATGAGGCACCATTAACACTTGGGAAAGGACGATTCTTTATTGTGCAGGACAGTTTGTGTATTGAAGGGTGAAGGATCATTATATCCCACCCTCTACCCATGAATGACAATGGTGTCCCTCCAGTCACTGTGACACCTCCAAATAATTCCTAAAGACCTCCAAGGAGGTAGTATTAGTTCATATGAAAACCAATCTAGCAAAATTCTTCCATGTAAATGTCCTATATACATTTTTAGGGCAAAAAGAAAGCCAAAGAAGATAACTGCTTCCAAAACACTTGTTTGTGGTCTATTTCCACTTCAAGTGTCGGCACATGACCTTCCTTTATTACCGAAAAAATTGATTTAAAAAAAAAAAATAACATCCATAGTTCCCTCTGAGTAACAAAAGCTCAATACAAGGTGAGGTAGGGCAGTATGGAATTTCTATTCTGCATTAGTTATTCTCAATCTTTTTGTTTTCATAGCACACCCTAGTATTTTATTACCAGAACTTTTAGTAATCAAACTACAGCAACACACTAGCTCAGAGCATTTGTAATAGTGTCTTTGGTGTCCCTCCTCACAGGAATACCCTTCAGGCCAGAGTCTCTGTTTGAGGACAACTACCCAGGCGGTATCTCTTATGTGTCAATAAAACAAAGTTCTTGTATATTCCCGTAAAAACCCTCCATCTTCACCAATGGCTTCATGTTGCTGAACATTTTTAACTAAGAACTGTTAACTAAGAACAAGTTGGTCCCCATTCTCCCCTGTATTCGTGACCCATTAAGTCAGTCAGGATGCCACCAGACAGGCAAGCTGATAATGGCATGAAGACCCCAAATATACATTTTATACACTGACTCAAGTTTGGCAGTATCCCTGTGAAAGGTTTACAGTATCCTAGAGTACCATAGCACAATGGTTGCAAACAACTCTCCTACCATCCTTCCATAAAAATGACCTCTAATGGTGGTTTTAAAGAAAAATAAAGTTAATTTCAAGGTTCAGATAAGCTCATTAATATTGGCAAATACATACTATTTCCTTGGGCATTCTGGATTTTGTCTAGGAATTTTATATCGAGAATCTGTACTAGACTGTCAGCCTGAGGAAGAGGAGGAGGAGGAAGAGGAAGAGGGGAAGGAGGAGAAAAAGAAGAAAAAAGGAGTGTCAGACTAAGAACAAATCTTAGAGATTATCTAGAGAAGCAAAAATATTTGAAACAGCTTGAAGTGGTAAGCAAATGTTTACCAACATTTAACTAAATTTCTTCCTTTTCAGTTAATTTATACTTTCACCTTTCTAGCCTAGCATATTTTCCAATCTTCTTCCTTGGTCTCCCCTTGCTTCCTGTTTCCAGTTTGGCCAATAAAACTCCTGTTGTATGATTGATGGCTTTTTATCATAAACCTAATTCTCCTCTTTCCCACCTCTAGGCTTTAGCAGAAATCCATATTACACCCCATTTGCTTCCATAGCTGTTTTGTCCCTGTATTTGGCTGCTACCTCAAGTTGTGATATTACCATCTCCCACTCTCCATAATTTAGTGACTTATACAAAGCCTCCTGTGTTCTCTTTCTTGTCTCATAACTGCATATCTTACTATGACAACTAACCAAAAGCCAGGACATTGTCTTCTGATTTCTTTAATCCCAATAATTGAGATTTAGCTCATGGGCAGGACACACAATGGGTCATTCAGCAAACCCTTGTTCAAAGTTTTGTTGAATCATCCAGATGATCAAATCTGTCCCTGTAGTCCCACAGGGATGTTGAAGATAAATGTGCTAATATGTAAGAAGTGCTTTTAGCTCTTATAAGAAAGAAACTCTATCAATCCAAGAGATTATTATTTCAGCTGAAAGGCCATCAAGCATCTTCCCACAATTACTTATTTATAGCTTTAGAAGCTTTTAGCAAAGCAAAAATCAGCATCTTCAATTAGGTCACCCAAGTTCCAAAATTATGAAGTATAGAAGCCAATATGTAAAGAACAGCTGATGGGACTAGCTCCTATGAAAAACTATAGGCAGTGTACAACCATATTAAGGAAGAGGCTAAAATTTAAGCAAAATCGTAATGACTGATTCCCAGTGAGGCTCCATTGTAGTGAACTTGGAGCCTCAGTTTTCTCTTCCGTAAAAATGAGAGCATCGAATCTGATGTTCTGAATTCCCTTCTTGCTCTAACAATTCTATGCTACCACGCTGGCAAAATTACAAGTGATAAAGAATGCGTTACCACATGGAAAACTAACCGAGCATTTGACGAAGATCATGAAGAAAATAATTCATAGACTCAGGGCGATATTTATACCCAACATTCCAATTCAGGTAACCAAATCAACCAAATGCTACATGTAAATCAAATAAGCAATCAGGGAATATCCAAAAAGATAGCAGTAAACATTTCTTTCTGGTATAAATTACCGAAAGAGACAGACACACACACACACACATATATCCCAGCTCTGACCTGCACACATATGGGCATCTGTGTGTGTACTGGGGAAGCACCCTAAAAAATGATGAGTTGTACTTCTAGAATCTAACCATATTTCAAAGGAAGGCTGAGCACAGAATCTAGGAATGGCTCCACACTCTCAGCATTTGACAGAACTGTTCTTCTCATGCTTGGTCATGTTTCAGACAGCCTCATTGTTTGAACTTCATTTTTCAATATGCTTATTTAATTCGGTGATGGCCCAAACAGCTTTTTGAGGGACTCACTGGCTAGACTCACTGCACGAACATGTAATCTAATTAGCCTTTCAGAATTGGGTATTAGAAGAAATGAAGTACTAAAAGGGAGAGAGAGAGAGAGAGAGAAAGAGAGGCAGATGGACCGACAGATCCCAACTTGGATCTGTACGTGTGTGTTTATCTGGTGGGAAAGCCCAGGGCAGTTCACACCCAAAATAAAGGAAAGTGAGCTCTCCTGATGTTCTTGTTGATGAACCACAGAGATGAGAGAAAACCAGAAGGTGGTTTTTTTAGAAGCACTTTTGCATGAATAGGTTTCATGAAAGAATATAGAGTTTTAGGACCCTACGAAACCTCAGGAGTTCAAACGTGGTAAGTCAAAGATATGGCATATATTGGAATCTAGTTAGTGTCAAGTATCTTTCAAAAGGAACATATTTACACACAATCAACTTGGGGATAATGAGAGAAAAATCATGAGCTCTTGTTTCTCCATTTCCCAGAAGAATCAGTTTTACTGAGTTTCAAAACCATCTTTCATAATACAAATAAGTTTGAAATCAAAAGGACTTGGATTTGAATTCTAACTCTACTATCCCCTAGCTGAGTGACTCCAGGCTAAAGGAACTTAACCTCTCTGAGATTTACTTTCTTCATCTATAAACATAGGGGAAGAAATGTGTGCCTTATAAGCTTGTTTTGAGGATTATGTTAATGAATGCAAAGCATTTACCGTAGGGCCTAGTCTACGACAAATGTTAGGTTGTATCAGAGATTATTACCATCATTAAAATATAAATTACTAGAACAATATCTGGCACCAAAAGGTCCCAAGGCCAACCATATACATCGCAATGATTCTTCGTGGAGTCTTTTCAGTCTGACTCATTGCCACCCTGTTAGCCTGTCTTCCAAGCTACCTGGATCACACAATATTTATATGACATAACCCTGTCCTACCTATCTCAAGAAATGAATGCAGAATAACAAATGTTCAAAGAAGCCTAAAATGTGTCTGAAAAGGTGATCAATAAACGTAGTTCTGATGGCTATCTGGCATCCCTGTTTATAAATAAGTGCTCGGCTTGCAAAGTGGATACTGATAATATCACATCAGATAGGCCTAATGTTCATGTAGGTCAGAATAACTGTTCCTCCGTGTAGGGTCTGGGGCTGCCGCCTTCACAAATGGTGAGATAGCATAACAAGTGCTATTAATATTCACATATGAATGGCGACTTTTCCTCAAACCAGCTTTTTTCTTGCTTTATTTGAAGGCCTTGGGAGTTAGGTACCCTAACTGCTCAGAAGAGGACTGGTCTATAAGGTGTGTCGTATTTTCTTGGGAATAAACTTTCAGAGAGTTGATCCAAAGGTGTTCTCTGAAGATATGAGGCCAACAGTACCTAATGACAGTAACTCTTACTTCCTTGTCCCCTCCTTTGATTCAGCGTGGCATGGATTGTACAACATCTGTTAACACATACAAAACTAACCATATTTATTACACTTTTTACCCAGACACCTAATTTTATTCCTTATCAACTCCAGGAATTGACTAGATGTAGAGAAGCATGGAAGTATGGCAGCTCCCTTCTCAAATAACAATGACAAAATAATAAAAAGGGACACTCTTAAAAACACTCTAAATGGCACTTGAAAAAGTTGAACAAGTGTGAGACAAAATATTACTGCTCTTGTCCATTAAGGCTGAGGCCTAGGAGGAAGCTCGGCATGGGTTCAGGAATAAAATGTTTCTCAGCATTAAGATCTTACAGTAATGAAGAGAACACAGTAAGTTCTCACCAAGGGAAATTATCCCAGTGTGGCTCCGCTGCCTTTCTGAGAAAGTCATTTACAGAATGAACTATCACAACCTTCCCTTTTCCGGCCTCAGCTGCTTGTGGCCGCGGAGATCGCGCTCCTTGGAGACCAACACAGTGCGGCAAAAACAATGACAGAAACTGTCCCCGATACTTTTCAAAAATTGTCCGACTTCAGGTACTAATCATAGCCTGAATGGCCAGAAATGGTAGATAAAAGAGAGACACTAAAATATAAACAAACAGATGAAGAACAACAACACTGTAAAGACAATGTAAACAGCAGACACAAATCTTAACTAGTCTAGGAGTGGCTGGTTTGGAAGGATGGCTCCTGGTTTGGGGGATGCAGGTGGGGGCTTGGGGGTGACAAAAGGAGGTGGAGGGCAGAGAAGAGTCCAGGAACCTGGAAGGAGGCTTGAAATTATTTAATTACGCTTTGAAAATAGTTTGGAAAAATATTCTTACTACATCATCGACATAATCACCCAGGGTATATCCAGGTTCTTGATCTGTTTCTAAATTCTGCATACACACATCAAATGCAGCTCAAATGAACCCTGCTCTCCTTGGAGAATCCTGCCAGCAGGACTTGCATGGGCTGCAGAATAATTCTGAAATCTCTTACTATGCATTGTCTCCAGCTGCTAAAACTTCCTATACTTGGCATGTGTCAAACTGATTTTGTAGAAATTCACAGAGCAAGTATCAGCTATGTTTATTACTCATCAGCCTCAAAAAAAAAAAAAGTCAATCGTGTCATAAATGTGGGACCAATAGAAAGCACAAATAATTTAAAAATACCTTATATATCATAGGGAAAGTCTTGATTAAACACTTAAAACCCCTACGGAACATCAAAAACATGTTGGTGCTCTCTCATATTTCTGGATTAAATAGTTTTATCTTTACTTGTGAGTATTCATCCTGATTTCAACACTACATATAGGTACTTGCAAACTTATAACTTTGGTTTTCAAAAATTTATTTTCATATATATGACTCTATATCACAGCCCATAGTTGTAATATCAGGAAGCAATATAGTCAAATTACTGTGCTGTAGGTAACTGGAATATGGTATGTAAACCAAATCACGTTGATTAATGGACATGAATTCACTGTTTAAAGAATATTTGTGGGTTTAACAAAATAAAAAAACTAAATAAAGCCCCCCAAAATGTTTAATGTGAGTCATCTTCCAACTTGTGTTTTCTTTAAAAAATAAAATCCAGTTTATCACCCATTTCCAGTTGAGAAAACAGTTTTTTATATAAGTAAGGAGCCTTAAATTCATGGGCAGCCCCTATTAGTGTACTCTTAAATTCACCATGAGTAGAATCGGTTAACAGTATATGGCTTTCCTGCACTGCCACCCTGTGGAATATTCAGAAACAACCACCAGACTTGGAAAAGCATAAATTTAGGAACTATGCTCCCCACCCCTACCCAAGATGACTAGATTTTTCCTTGTTTTGTACAGTACATGCATTTTTACAGGAGCTCAAATCAAATGGTTTCAGACTTTATATATCTGCAATGACTTTACAATTTTTCCCTGAGCATTCTCCAAATGACTGAAAACTCATGGATGTTCCATTTTTGATTAATGTAAAAATTTCTACTTTATGTGAACTTGGGTTTAAGTATATTCACTTATTTTTCCCAAATAGGATTCTATATAAGGATCTGTGAAAATGTCCAACAGAAATAACTGAGGGAGAGTACTAGGTAACGAGCTATAATTAATTACACTGTCCTGAAAAGAGGGTTGTGATACCTGAATACTACACCTATTCCCATGGACCAACTTCATTCCTGAAAACTATATTAACAGTGATAACTGGAATAGAGGGTCATAATGCATTGCTCAAGATCTTGTTTTTAATATACTGCTTCCTTGTATTACAAAACATTATAAGATTACAGGTTGAATTTGTTTTCTTTTATTAGTCATCGGAATGTTAATTTTTGAAAGTTTATAAACTCTCCTGCTGGGAAAAGTTATTTCCTGCTGGTTTGATGTAAACAATATTGTACAGTGGAAATAATGATCCATCTATCAAAATAAATATATAAATTAATGCCTTGAAAAACAAGTATAGTTCTGTCTTCATATTATTTTTTTCTTACTTCCAACACATTTTCTTTCCTTAGAAAATCTTTCCTCTAGATGAGCCCCGATCACCATAGAGGCCCTTCTCAAAAATCTTCCTTGGGTAAAAATTCTATTTTTTCCTCAATAGAAGCTATTTAAAAAAAATTAATTCATATATCATAATATCCACTTAAACTGTACAGTTCAGTGGTTTTTAGCATATATATAAAGTTGTAAGTTTATAAAGCTTCTAAGTCCAGAACATTTTCATCCCTCAAAAAAACAAAAAAAGAAATTCCTTGGACCCATTAGCAGACATTCCCCATTCCCTACTTCTTCTAGTACTTGTCGGCCATTAACCTACTTTCTGTCTGTCTTGCTTTGCCTATTCTAGACATTTCATATAAATGTAATCAACCAATATTTGTCTTTGTGTCTGGCTTCTTTCACTCAGCACAGTGTTTCAAGGTTCACCCGTGTTGTATCAGTACTCTATTCCTTGTAATGGCCAAATAATCTTCCACTGTATGAATTTACTATATTTCATTCATCCATTCATCAGGTTATAGGAGTTTGGATTGTTTCCAGTTTTGGCTATTATGATAATGCTGTTGTGAACATTCATGTACAAGCTTTTGTGTGAGATATGTTTTCAATTCCCTTAGGAATATTCCTAGGAGTGGAATTGCCTCATCATATGGTAACTCTATGTTTAATTTTTTGAGGAAATGCCGAACTGTTTTCCAAAGCAGCGGCACCATTTTACATTTCTACCAGCAGTGCGTGAGGGTTTCATTCTCCACATTCTTGTCAGCACTGGTTATTGTCTGTCTCTCTGATTATAGCCATTCTAGTGGGTGTGAAGTGATACCTCATCGTGGTTTTGATTTATACTTCCCTGACAGCTAAAGACATTGAGTACTTTTCATGTCCTTCTTGACCATTTGTCTATCCTCTCTGGAGACCTGTTTATTCAGATGCTTTGCCTTTTCTAAATTTGGTTATTTATTTTTTTATGATTGAGTTGTAAAGATTTTTTATATATATTCTCGATAGAAGTCCCTCCACAGATAGATGATTTGCAAATATGGCTCCCATTTTATGGGTTGTTTTTTCACTTTGATAATGTCTCTTGAAGCACAAACGCTTTTAATTTTGATAAGTGTAACCTATTTTATCTTTGGTTGCTTGTGTTTTTGGGGTTACCTCAACACTATCTTAAACTATAAATACTGTGGTAGATTTAAACAGAAACAGAACAGACACAATCATGAAGTCAATCAGTTAGGACACAGTGTCTAATCTTCATCCAGTTCGATGGAGACTGGGGTCAGAGAACACAACCTTCGACGGCACCCCAGGCCCCTTCCCACAGAGTCTTTGCATGTGCTGTCCCCTCCCCCACCTTGAACACTGCTCTTCCTAGCAAAGCCCGTGTTTCGCAGAGCTACCACTGACTTCAGAGCATATATACACCCGTTATTTAAGCATTAAAAAATCACAATTACTATCTAAAGGTGGCCCAAAGTGAATACAGTCTTCAGATACATCAGTACAGGCAGATAGTTTTAATTAGAGGAAGTTACAGTCCTAGAGGACTCTGCACTGGCCAAACAACAGAGGGTGTGGGATTTCCAGGTGCCACATTTTAAGAAAAATTAAAAAAAAATTCTATGCAACTAGACAAAAGTGAATAGGATAGCCAGGGGTCTGGAGAACACAGACGAAGACACTTCAAAGAAGACACAACACAAGGAAGACTGAGACTTGCCTTTACTCAGCCAAAGGGCTGCCACTTGAGGGAACCCTGCGGTGCTACAGGGGGCTGGGGCCCAAGGACAGAAGTTACAGGGATAAGGACTCAGGGTTTGATATAAAGCGAAGTATGGAGTGCAGCAGCTCACACTGAGGAGGGGCTCCATAGCTATTGCCGAATAAAAGAATCAATGAACAGATTCAAGCTCCCATACAATGCAAACAGCTATCCAAAGAATTAATAGGGTCCTTGTCCCTGGGATACTCAAGTAGAAGGATATGGTAGAAAGGACTTCTACACTGTGCATGAGAGAGAGAGGGACAGGGATGTAAATTTATTACTCTCTTGACCTAGAACAAGCACTCGCAGCAAGATTACACCATAGATCTCTTCATCCTAATTATCCTGTCACAGCCTTAAAGGGATTAAATATCTTATACAGGGCTACACAGAAGGTGAGATTTGATTTGAAGTTTGCCTCCACAATGCCTATCTTTCCGTTAAACCATACTGTCATGAGTTAGCTTTGATGTTCTTAGAAACTCCAAGACTCCATATATCTATTAAATTTCTGGGAATTATTACATAACAGCAAGGAGCTACTTACTACTTTTTCAAAATGGAGAACCTGAATTGTCCACTAAAGCTGAGAGGAGACAAACCTATCTTGGCCAGAAATTCATACCGACCCTCTTACGCAACTATTGCACCTAATTTTCTACAGTCTAACTCCTAGACTGACTAGTGGTTTTATGAACATATCTAGCTTAAAAATGACTTTCAGTACACCAGTTTTTTCTCCCCCAAAGTTACATTCTGAGGAGTGAGGCTTGGATGGCCAGAACTCTACTTTCTGAAATAACGAAG
The DNA here is from genome assembly GCF_020740605.2 of Lemur catta. Lineage (NCBI taxonomy): Eukaryota > Metazoa > Chordata > Mammalia > Primates > Lemuridae > Lemur > Lemur catta. The sequence continues at coordinate 40,689,831 of NC_059141.1, forward strand.
CCCCAATCCTACCTATTATTTGGCCTACATTGAAAGGACAAAGCTCCTGTTGAAATGTACTCCCTACCGCCCTCCTCCTCTACTGCATCCCCTTCAACACCCACCCTAGTTCCCGCATCCCAACATCTGGAACTCTAGTTCTTGAGTTAAAGCAATAAAAAGCCTAGTTTAAAATGCGAAGTGTGGGGAGCAGTATGGCAAATGTGAATGCATCAGCCATTTGCAGCCATGAGGGACCTTGCCATGATTGGCTGATTGGGTGTTAAATGAAAAAAAAAAGTTTCTATTAAGAGACGACCAAATAAGTGACCAGTACAGAGCCTGATAGAGTTGAGGAGTCTTGAACAGTCAGCAATAATCACCTAAGGAAGGAACTGGTAAAGAATAATGACTGTGTGTTCTCTAATTCACCATAAGGGAAAATACATTAGAGCTATGAGATCTTTCCCCTGATAAACATTTTGCCTCTGATTCCCCCAGGAGCAAATGAGTTGATCCATTGCTGCTGGGAGGGAGGGACTGGGTAAGACTGAGAGAGACATGAGTTTTAAATTCTGGGAAATCTCTTTGACCATTTCACAGAATAAGCATAGTCCCCCAAGATTCCCAGAACAAAGTGAGCGGAGTCTGCCCTTCCCTCAGAAAGTCTCAGGATCTCCAGGATGCGGGAACCCCTGTGATTCCAGTGTTTGGGATAGTATTTTTGTTCTTATTACACAATCTTCTAACACAAACAAACTGATCCAACTAAAGAAACAAAGATCTATTCCAAGGCTGCAGGAAAAGTTGGGGCTGCTGAAATGATTGAGAGATGAAGTATTACCTAGGACCCTTTCAAAGTGAATTTCAATAGGCCTGGACTTTGAGACCTTCCCCACGGAGCCGGATGTGACTCCACTGTAAATAGGACTCCATGTGGAGGCTTAGTGTAGCTGCTTCTGTGAACTGTTAGGGAAGCGAATATCTTATTTATCAAAAATACTTCATCAAACAGAATGCTAAAAGACTGCCATAAAAATAGTTATTTAAATAACACATAATAGACCTGGTTTGAGAACTTATATTTGGGGCTGTGGAACATTGGAACCAGGTACCACGGGAAGGTATTGAACGTTAAACCCCTGTGAGCCTCAATCCAATCTGGCAATAAGAACAAACACCAGACAGAGGTGGTGCTCCGAGATGAAGAACTGGTTCTAGATCTGATTCTGACTCTAACTTGCTGTGTGCCTTTGGGCAAGTTCACCTCTCTGGGCTTCAGGTAGCTCTCTCTTCCAGGAAATAAGAACATTAGTTCCAATGACAACTGTTCCTTGCAGTTCTGAAATTTCATGATTGTACTTTAATTTTTTCCTAAATTCCCACTTTAGCTGGATATCCCTCCTTCTGGCAGCTGAATAACGTGTGAAAAACTAAACAAATTGTAGCAAATTTCACTTAACCAGGGGAAAAAAAAATCAGTTAATTAACACATTCTGCATTTCTCAATCTGCATAAAGCACATTTCAATGTGTCCCTCCCTGCTGAATGCCCCCAGAAACCTCCCATGTTACACAGAACATTCCAGTTGTCAGCAAGTATTCACAAGCCTGGCTGCTCCAACAATTTATACAAAAAGTCAGGGTGAGAATAAGGGGAGGATAGAAGGAGAGAAGAACGGCTTAACTAACGTGCACCTCCTTGTCCTTGACTCTATGTGGAGACCCTCTATGGGTCTCAGGCCAGCTGTACCAAATTCCCTGGGATGGGCTCGGTCTAGGGAACAATGCAGGTTACTGAGATGCCTTTTCAAGGACTCACTGACTCAGGATCTTTAGGAGTGAGGACCAGAAATGTGGTTTTGTTTTGTTTTGTTTTTTCAGACAGAGTCTCACTCTGCTGCCCTGACTAGAGTGCAGTGGCATCGTAATAGTTCACTGCAACCTCAAACTCCTGGGCTCAAATGATCCTCCTGCTTCAGCCTCCCGAGTAGCTGGGACTACAGGCTCTTGCCATCACACCTGGCTAATTTTTTTCTATTTTTAGTAGAATCAAGGTCTCACTCTTGTCCAGGCTGGTCTTGAACTCCTGACCTCAAGTAATCGTCCCGCCTTGGTCTTCCAGAGTGCTAGGATTACAGGCGTGAACCACCGTACCAGGCCAGAAATGTGCAGTTTTGCCATGCTTCTTGAATGATTTCTTTGCACAGTTTGAAAGCTCCCAACGTTGAGAGACTTATATAGCAAAAAGTACATAAATTTCATCCAACAGCCCAAATTAATGTAGGAAGTAAAGTGTGTGAGTTGGCACATTGCCTCAACAATTGGAACTAATATTAGACACAGTGTAAATGGAAAACTAAAAAGGGGTAGTTCTCCATAAAGCAGTTATAAAACAGTATTGAGTTTGAACAGCTTGTGGAACATTTGAATGGCACTCAGGAGACAGATCTGAGCTGGAAATAACTGATTTAAAGCAATTATAGGCACCCTCCTCCTATAGGCAGGACAGTGGACAAGAGAGGGAAGGGAAGGTAGGAAAAGTTTAGAAAGATAGTCACCAAAACATTAACAGTGGTCACATCTGGTGATAAGATGGATTGTGGGTGATTGCTTTCTTTATAAGCAAAGCATCGATTTGATTTGATTTTCAGTGAGCATTACTATTTTTATCATTAATCAAAATATCATTCTACTCTTGATATTACAGAGATGAGAAAAACTGCCCCAAATAGTCTGAGAACAAATAATTTCTGGAGACTTGAAAAGCTAGGGTTGCAATCCTAATAGAGCTTCTATTAATAAAGTCTAGGTGAAAGCTTTACTTTTATTCATATATAATGAACTAACATACAGTGAAACCTCTGATTCACATTATCAAAAGTTATAATTTTTTCTCTGGATCTTTTGTTAATTAGTAAGGTTTCTGCAGTTTGATCTCTACGTCTCATATGTTGCATTTTTTTCTCTCAGAAATGCTGTATGTATGTCCGTATATACACACACTAATAGCAATTACACGAGCAGGATTCCTATAAAAATCTGTTTAGTGCTTAAGCAACTTCCTCAGGTTTAGAAAATGTTTATATTCAACATAAGTAAATAAAATATATAAAATTAAATTTAAAGTACAGTAAGATCTCTATTAATTCCTATCCATTTGTTCTATTGCTATTCACAACACTGCCCCCTAGTGTCCATAAAAGTACATAAACAAATTTCTGTGAAGCACCAAAGACCTGAATTTTTGTATATGGTAATCTTAAAATTCCAAGTTTTTAGTATAACTTACTTATTTTTTCACTACCGTATAAGCTAACCAAGAGAATTCAGAATATATGCTCTTTCTGGGTGGTTTGTGGCCATGGATTATTCCTCATTCAGCAGAATTTTTAAATGCATTTTGCTTAAAATTTTACAATGATGAGCAAACAAATATAGTTGTCCCTTTGCATCTACAGCAGATGGGCTCCAGGATCCCTGCTGGATGACAAAATCTGCAGATGCTCAAGTCCCTTACATAAAATGACGTAGTGAGCCAAGAGTGGTGACTCTTGCCTGTAGTCCCAGCTATTGGGAGGCAGGAGCGGGAGGACTGCTGGAGGCCAGGAGTTTAAGAACAGCCTGGCAACATAGCAAGACCCCATCTCTAAAAATTTTTTAAAAATTAGCCAGGCTTCTGTAGTGCCAGCTGCTTGGGAGGCTGAGGTGGGAGAATCTCTTGAGACCAGGAGATTGGGACCAGCCTGGGCAATATAGTGAGACTCTATCACAACAACCAAAAAAAAAAAAAAGGTGTAGTATTTGCATACACATCCTCCTGTATACTTTATATCATCTCTAGATTACTTGTAACACCTACCACAATGTAAATGCTATGTAAATAGTTGTTATGCTATATTTTTTATCTATATTATCTTTTGTCGTATTATAATTTTCTCTTGTTTTTTCAAATACTTTCAATCCACAGTTGGTTGAATAGAGGATGTAGGAACCTAGGATACAAAGGGCTGGCTGTATTTAATAAGTTTTAACTCAGCATTGTTAGGTATTACTTAAAAAAAAAAAACAAAAAAAACTAGGCCAGGTGCGGTGGCTCATGTCTGTAATCCTAGCACTCTGGGAGACCAAGGCAGGAGGAGCACTCAAAACCAGCCTGAGCAAGGGCAAGACCCCATCTCTAATAAAAATAGAAAAACTTAGCCTGGCATAGTGGCACATGCCTGTAGTTCCAACTACTCAGGAGGCTGAGGCAGGAGGATCACTAGAGCCCAGGAGTTTGAGGTTTCAGTGAACTATGATGATGCCACTGCACTCTAGCCTGGGTGATAGAGTGGGACTCTGTCTCCAATAAATAACAAAAAAAGAACTTCCAGAGTTCTATAAAAAAGACATCTGCACTCGAATGTTTATAAGCAGCACAATTCACAATTGCAAAGATGTGGAAACAACCTCATGAGTGGATTAATAAAATGTGGTATATGCATATCATGGAGTACTACTCAGCTATAAGAAACCATGGTGATCTAGCACCTCTTGTATTTTCCTGGATAGAGCTGGAACCCATTCTACTAAGTGAAGTATCCCAAGAATGGGAAAATAAGCACCACATGTACTCACCATCAAATTGGTTTCACTGATCATCATCTAAGAGCAAATTTAGGAATAACATTAATCGGGTGTCGGGCAGATGTGGGGGGGAGAGGATGAGTGTATACATACATAATAAGTGCAATGTGCACTGTCTAGGGGATGGACACGCTTGAAACTTTGACTCGGGGTGGGGGGCAAGGGCTGTATATGTAACCTAAACTTTTGTGCGCCCATAATATGCTGAAATAAAAAGAAAATATAAAAAAAATAAAAGAAAAAAACAAGAAAAAACTAAAAACTCTTTCATGATTCCCTGGGATAAAGTATTCTCTCTAGTTATTTGACATTTCTTATTATTTAATACATCATGCTAATTATATAGATTACAGCATTTAATTCCCACAAAAACCTTATGCAGCAGGTACCATTATTATCCCCATTTCACAGATGAGAAATTAAAGCGTAGGGAAGTTAAATAAATAATTTGCGCAAGGTCACACAGTAATGGAAGCAGAATTCAAATGCAGGCAGCTAGAGTCCTTGCTTTTTATAGCAACACTATTAGTACCATCCTCACCAGGCTTGGGACACAGGATACAGGTAGTTTTTGTGTAATAAAAAGAATAGGCAAGGCCAGGCATGGTAGTTCATGCCTATAATCCTAGCACTCTGGGAGGCTGAGGCGGGTGGATCACTCAAGGTCAGGAGTTCGAGACCAGCCTGAGCAAGAGGGAGACTCCGTCTCTACTAAAAATAGAAAGAAATGATCTGGCCAACTAAAATTATATATAGAAAAAATTAGCCGGGCATGGTGGCGCATGCCTGTAGTTCCAGCTACCCGGGAGGCTGAGGCAGTAGGATTGCTCAAGCCCAGGAGTTTGAGGTTGCTGTGAGCTAGGCTGACGCCACGGCACTCACTCTAGCCCAGGCAACAAAGTGAGACTCTGTCTCAAAAAAAATAAAAATAAAAAAAAAGAATAGGCAAGATAAGCTATATATTCTTATGGGTACAGACTGACAGAAAAGGTAAGTATGTGCCCATAGTATGGTGCAATGGAAATGAAACACGTGGAATTAAACTCACCTAAATTGGAATTCAAATTCAAGAATTTACTAGCTCTTTGTCTTGTAACAAATTATTTTTAACTCTCTCAAACCTCGGATTCTACATCTTACTGGGAATATAATATTAACCCCAAAGATCAAATGTGACAATGAATATATGCAAAGTTTACAGGTAGGTACACACATACCTGTTCTCTGCTGAGAGCTTGATGATGGTATAAACATTCTATCATCACTCAAAGGTTCAGTGAAGGCTTCCTGGAGGAGGAGGTATTTGAACTGGGCCTTCAAGGATGTCTGCCTACCCATTCTTTGAGTAGATTGTTCACTTGAAAGGTATTTATCGTGTCCGCTTTTACCAGGCATTGTGGCTAAACCAGTACCTGGGTACCACAGGTGAGAACAGGGGAAGGTTAGTCTAAGCAGAGGCGACTAGTGGAAGAAAAGCATAAAGGTGGGAAAACATAAAGGACGTCTGTTGGAATAAAACAAGCGTGTGTGTTGGAGTAGGGTTAGGAGTGGGATAGAGGCTGAGGATGGATCATTGCTGTCTCATGACCTAGACCAAATGCTTAGCTTTGTTTTCTGGCCTGCATCTGAGACAATAGTGAAAGTGAACACAGATTTTGCACAACACTTGCACACACACACACCAAACCCCCCCCCACAAATTTACACGAATTTCCAAAATGACCTGACCATATTTTTCAATTCTTACTCCTAACCTAAACTCCCCGATTTCAGAGTCCCCACCATGACCTTTTGCCTGATTTTTTTAAGTTAAAAGTCATGTCTCTTCCGGGGCATATTGTCCTAGAAGAATAGACTAAAAATAAATGCCTTTGCCATTCCATGGAGAGTACCCCAGTGTGATACCAACAGATATTTGACGGTAATCAGAAAATGGATGTCCTTCTTGTGAGTGTATCACAAAAGCTCTGCTCCATTCAAGCTTCTTTCTACTCTTCAAAGCTCTGGTTTAATAGTGAGCCCACTTCCCCCGTTCTCTGACCTACCTCTGGTGGGTGTCAGGCAAGATGGTAGCTATTGCTGACCCTGGGGCCCATGTCTATCTCAGATGTGCTAATATCAGAATGAACATCACCCTACATTTTACTGAGTTATCTTAAGCCCTGGACTCACCCTCAGTTAAACAGGGGGCCACCTCAATGATGTATATGCAATGATTTTTTTGACCATGAAAATGTCAGATTTTTCATTAAAAAAAATGTGAAAAGACACATATATATCTCAAATGTTAATATTGGTATTTCTGAGTGGTGGGATTACAAGTGTTTTTCTTCTTTTGCGTCTTTATTTTTTTTTACTTCTACCTTATATCCATTTATTGTGCATCACTAGCACTGAAATTCTGGCAAGAGACTGTAGTATCAGAATTAAAATATTTAAACGTAGCTAAATAGCCAAGATGAATATTACTGAGGTTAAGAAATATGAAAAAACTCCAAATCAATCTCCAAGCTTGTACGTTTGAACCCATTCACATGACATAATAATGCTCCCCCCAAAAAAGTTGATATTATGATAAACTGAAGAATGTTAATAATGAAAGGAGAAACAGACTGCACAAGAAGTGGTTATTAATTAACACTTAAACGCACAGTGTTCACCCTTCACCCACTTTGTCACATTTTAATCTCTATTGATTCCAGGCATAAATCATTTTAGCTAAAATAAAGCATTTTCCATCTTCATAGTGCTTGGAATTTTAACCAAATTTCATTTTGTTGCTAATTTATAAATTGTCACTAGAGGGAGTGGTGGTTCTTTTTTGTTTTTAAGCAAGATTTTTTTTTTTTTTTTTTCTTTTTAAGTTGCTAAGAAAAACATTCTTATTTTTTCCTTTAGTATGCTTAATTTAACATATAATCTTGAAATGTGAATGTGTCGTAAGAGTTGTGGATGTCTGCAAGGTGTCAGAAGAACCTTCTAATTTTCTGTGTTGTTTCTGGTTATAAGTTTGTAGCTGCTCCAATTGAATCCAACACAATTTTGATGCTGATCAATTAAATCTCTAATGACATATATATTTTTTTGCATTTTAACTGTTTTAAAAATGAACTCCTGCTAGCATCACAATTAATTTTCACAACTGTGAAAGTAAAAGTAATATAAAACAAAGTCATCGTCTCGAGAGCGAGCTTTATCCTTTAATAAATGATTTTGGAGTCAATCTGCAGACACAATTAATGCAATGCTCTAGATTATGAAAAAAAATCATTTAAAGCTATATTTAAGACAAAGATAAAATACACTGCTTAGTGTATACTAGGATCACAATAAATAGTTATTAACCTAACAACAGTGGTTTTTAAAAAAAAATCAGGGGCGACCGTTAGTCCGTCTTCAGTTTGTCCCCTATGCCTTGTATCTCACTAAAAAATGAGAACTGAAATTCATATGTAAACATTATTCATATTTGTACAAATCTATCAAAGGCAGGTATCATACATTATCAGCCAACAAAATTCCCTAAACAACTGCAATAACAGCTTCAAACAGGAATTTCTGGATAACTTTGTCAGAATCAGCACTTAAACAGTGTACCATATAGTTCTCAAGCTTTTTGGCCCGGTCAGGTTATCAGGGAAATTTTTGAAGGGGTTGATGCAGTGTTATATCTTGTTTCCAAGGCCTGTCACCAACACATCAATCAATGACAAAAACACAGACACTGAACATAGACAAAGACTCTCTCATACCGTCTTGGGACGTGAAGGACAGCATGCAAACACAGAAAGCCACTGTGCTTTATACCTGCCCATTGCAACCCCTGACATTGACCATCAACATTTTTCTCCATTAGAGCTGCTCTTAAAATTACAACCTGTCTGTTCAGAGGAATGAGAGGAAGGGGAAGCAGAAGGCAATTTGTGACCAGCTATAAATATCTGCCGGGAAAGCACAGCAAACCTGGTGCTTTGGTGCTTTGATGCCTTGGTACTTTTGACAATGGCTGGCCATTTGGTATTTTAAACCACAGGGGGTTTTGTGCTTCTTAACCATGGAGAGGTATGTTTTTAAAGAGCAATTTTTCTTGCCTGCAGTGAAGGAAAACACTCCCAGGAAGCAAATGTCTCCTCCATCTGAGGGGAATGCACTCACCCAGGGCCAACTGAGTTTCAGAAAATTGCGTTTCGGAGAGTGCTCCATTATGCCTGGGGAACTCATTTATCTCCCAGTCCTGAGCAGTCTGACTGGGAGTCCATTAACACTAACTCTGGGTCGCACCTGATGTTCTTAGTGAGTTCCCCCATCCTCTTCATCTCCTAAGTCCTACAGTTAGCGTGAATTAATATGCGTTCCCAATTTACAGATGAATTAATGGTTTAGAGACTTTCTGGTGACTTCTTTGCGTTCAGAGAGACATTCAGTGACAGAGCTTTATTAAAAAAAAAATATTTTACTCCCCTTTATCTCTCTCCTTCTTTGTACTTTTGAGCTTTTCCATACAGCCCAGGGCAGATAACATGTACAGGCTATGAAGGTTGATACTGTTTTTTCCAAATAGCAATGCCAAGGTTGTTTTCAAAGCAGCTCCGACTGACTTTACAAAAAGCTAATTTGGAGGCTTATCTATGGGAAAGAGGCTAGGCTACCACCACAAGGCATTTTTATATTCTTAAGACAAATGAAGTCTGACCCCAGACTACCATAACCAATGAAAATGCCTTTGACAGAGATCATAGAATGGCACCCAAGTAGTACTTGGAAGTAAAGTACCACGTAAGAGTCACTGACTTAGCCATTTAGGCATCCCATCTGACCCTCACATTACTTGGGATCTTGTGTATGAGAGGTGCAGCGGAAGCAGGAAGTGCCTGCTTAAAATAAAAACCTTCACGGGTTAGCAAAGGTAACAGGAAACAAATCCCACAAGTGACATGAAATACCAGTGGAGAGAGAGGCTGGATGCTCTCCTAGTGCCGACTGCCCTGCCAAATGCCACACGGCCACATCACAGTCATCTGTGCATATTTCCTTCTGCTTGAAGGAAAAGGGAGACTCGTGTGTTCAAAGACTAGAGGGCTTCCCCCCGATGGGGGGGGAAGAAAAGAAAATGAGGAATTTCACTTTAAAGCATTCTAAAAATGTCACAGCCCAGTGACACAAGGGGTATCAGGGCACACAGAGAGTAAAGTATCAGCATATCAGCACTGAGAGTGTGGAGAAGGATGGCCATGGTTCAAAAAAGGTAAAATTAGAAGCATTTCTATGGCTGCTAGATAGCATAATTCTAATCCCCAAAACATACTTTTTGAGGGACATTACAGTTCATTTTTCCCCCTGGTTATCAAAAAGGAAGGAGTCTATGCTACTCCAGTAGCAAAAGCACCTCAGTTCTTGCCATCAATATTAACTGAAACAAATGATGTCTGCACATGAAAAAAATGAAGCCGGGAATTCCACAGTCATTGTGAGACGAGGTGCTCCCCAGGTAAAACGCATCATGCACAGATTTTCCTACTGAATGCCGAAAAATGACGGTCACTTATTCCTGACCTTGATACAAAATGAGGTTCTTGCCATCCACCTAATTTCTGTGAATGAAATTAGGGATGCGGAAGTTGTTTAGTAAAATATCATGGCCTTGTATCGTGGAAGAGAGGGCTGAACTAGCAGTTGGCAGACCTAGATACGTGACCCTGCTTGAGTGACTTAACCTTGCTGGGTCACCTGCTTAAAAATTAGGGGGTCACGCTAGGTGATTTTAAGCATCTTTTCCTTCTCTAAAACCCTATGTTTTTGTACCTTTTTAGAGGAACGACATTAATATATAGTGACCCTTGAAATTAGCATTGTGCTTTATAAATGAAGGAGGGGCAGATGGGTTCCCCCTGCCAGAAGGAATCCTCCCTGACATCATTTGCAAAGCCCACTGGTTCTCAATGGTAGTTTAGACATATACCTGGGAATACAGAGAAGAAATGGCAGGAAAGACCTCCTGCAGCATTCTGCAAGTGCAGAGACAGCCATAAAGACCACAGCCTGGGCACTAATGTCTATATTCTATGGCTGCAAATTTGGGGAGACCTATGATACTTCTGGGGATTGGCAATCAGAGAGACTTAGAGCACTGGAGAAAAACCAAAATAATTACGTGAAACCACAGTGCTCTGGAGAAACATAAAATGTCATCATAACATTTTCAGAATTTATTTCTTCATTAAAAAGTCAGGAAAATTAGGGCTCTCACATCCTGTCTTTCCTTCTGACTCAGACTAAAGCGTGTGAGAACTCCCCTGGCACGGAAACAGAAAAGCAGGGAGGCTGGGGGATTCATTTACTGATGTTTATTGCTGTTCCATTTTCTCTTTTCCAAAACAGTTGACCTATTTACACAAATCGTACATCTCCTTCCTTCTCTGACTCGCCCCGTGATAACCTGGCGGGGCGGAATGGCCGAGTCGTAGCTACCCGCTTCGTACAGTTTCTCTGCCCATCACTTTGGATGTGGCTGCCCGTCCCCGTGACCTCAGCCTAGCGACTCGTGAGAACTGCAGGATTCCAGCATGGCCCATTCTGTGTTTACTGGAAGCAGCTTCCTGCCCTAAAGGAAGAGAGGAATTGATTACTAATTCCTTTGAAATATCTTCCTTTGAGCTGTGGCTCCCCTCCAACTGAGCAGACGCAAGATTTATTACAACCGATATTCACAGATTATTCGGAGATACAACTTTAGCCAATGGCTTCAACCTTGTCCCATGACTCCCTGGATGCCTGACCTTCTCGCAAGATGCCAGTTTGACTGCAGCACTGACTTTTATCCCTTTACCTATAACAAGTCTCAAAGGGTCAGTAAAATGACCAAAAGGCAAATTTCAGAGGAAGTTAGGAACATACAGTCTCTGAATGATCACGCCTTGGCCCTACACTAAGATAAGTGTAGCTCTCTCAGGAGACATAAATGCTCGTATGGTAACAGGGCGGCCAGAGTAGAGTTCCCAGGTCTGAGAAAATAGTAGTCTGTGATTCTATGGAAATATAATGCCAGCCACATATGTAACTTGTAACGTTTCTAACAGACACGTTATAAAAAGAGTAAAAAATAAATTAATGGATTTTATTTAGCCTGACATATCCAAACTATTATTATTTCAATATTTGAGCATTATTTTTAAAAGCAAGTTTTTGAAATCTGGTATGTGTTTTGCATTTCTTAATTCAGACTAGCCACATCTTAATTCAGGCTAGCTATATTTCAAGTGCTCAACATGCAGCTAATGGCTATTTTATCAGATGGCAGAGATCTGGGATAGGAAAGTTCACCTTATTCAAGACAAAATTTAAAATAATGCTTAAGAGTTTAGGCAACAGAGTCAGACTTCTAGGGTTCACCTATTAGCTGTGTGACTTTGGGCAAGCTACTCACCTCTCTAAGCCCCCATTACCTTCTATAAAATGGGCCCAATGACAGAGCTGCTGGCACAGAGAGAAGCCTCAGTAAATGTGGGTGTCATTATTCTCCTCTCTGATCCTTTATCCTATTCCATTTATTGAGCACCTTCTATGGATTAGGTGTTGTGAGACACAGGTAACTCTGTATCTTCTACAGAATACAGAATATTCCTTTGGTCTCAAGGAACTAAAAATCTAGCAAAAGTGATGGTTATTTACAAAACTAATAAGAGATGTTTAAAATGTTAAAACAGAGGTAAAGACAAACAGCTCTAAAAATACAGAGGAATGAAAAATTCAGTGGTATGCTTGAAAGAAAGAAGAAAGGAAAAGAAAAAGAGAAAGACAAGAAGAAAGTAAGAAAAAGAGAGAGAGAGAAGTGAGGGAGGACAGAGAAAGAAAGAATGTGCATGGTCTGATTTGTGGTGTTTGCCAATTTCCATGATGTAAATATCCCCACCATGGCTGATTTCAGGTTGCCAAAGGTATTACTGAATATTTAACAACCAGCAATCAGCTCTCCCTAGCTAGCACGAGCTAGCTCCAGCACACCCCTGGAAAGATTCCAACTTACAGGAAGAAGCATAGTTAGCCAAAGAAGTGGGCTATCAGCCCAGGCTTGAAAGATAAGTAGAAGAGGAAAGAGAACTTAGAGCAAGGAGGAAGAATGAGTGGAAAAAATTAGGAGGGATGAAAATGTATTATGAATCAAAACAGTAAGTGATCTCTTTGGGATGCAATAAAGGATACCTTAGGGGATAGAATAGGAAGTAAGCCTGGAAAGATAGCTTAGGATCTGATCATTATAAAAATGGGATGCAGGAACAGGAGAGGGACTTTCCCTATAAAATGGGGAATTTATAAAGGCCTCTGAGTTGGGGAGTAACAAGAAAAAAATGTAGCACTTCGTACTTCACAAAACACTTACATGTGCATTATCTCACTTTTCCCTAACATAGACCTGTGCAGAAGGAAGAGCACATATCACCATTCTTGTAGTGGGTTAAATGCTGGCCCCTCCAAAAGATGTGTCTACTCAAAACCTCAGAAAATGACTTTATTTGGAATAAGCATCTTTGAAGACGTAATTTAGGTAAGGATCTTGAAAAAGATTACCCTGGATTAGGGTGGGCCCTGAATCTAATGACGAGTGTCCTTACAAGAGACACAAAAGGAGATACATGGAGACACACAGAGAAAAATCCACGTGAAGAAGTCGGGGGCAGAGACTGCAGAGATGCAGCTACAAGCCAAGGAACCAAGGATGGCCAACCACCACCAGAAGCTAGGAGAGGCATGGTGCAAATTCTCCCTCAGAGCCTCCACAAGGAACCAACCTTGCAGACACGTCTGTTTTAGACTTCCAGCCTCCAGAACCATGAGGGAATACATTCCTGATGTTTAAGCCAACCAGTCTAAAATAATTTGTTATGGCAGCTGTAGGAAACTGATACGACCTCTAAAAAGAGATGAACATTCAATTGAGGCTTCAGAGAGGTGAAGTTACTTGTTCAAAACCATTGGTCTGGAACTTCGTGAGGCTGGAACTGGAACTCAAGTCCTCCTGGAAGCTCACTTAATGCTTAGTCTATTATTTCACATGGCCGTGCCTTTCAAAGAGCACACGGGGATCCAGGAAAAGCTACATTAGGCTGCCTCGTGGTAGGGAGAAGCAAAATGTAAGCTTCACCTCCCACCTGGAATACAGAGTCGTACTTTTTTTGGACTTTTCCTTAACATCCCTAAGTGCCTATACCCATAAATGTACATAAACACCCAGACCAGGGCAACCTGCTGGTGTCCGGGCAAGATTAATTGGCATTATGGTGGCGTCGGGCCTTTGGGTAGCTCCAAGCATAATTGTCTCTGGGCTGTTTGTTCTCACGGCTCACACTTTGCTGATGTGTGCGGAGATACCCCTTAGCCTTGCCCAAGAGAGAAAAGTCACTTGAGGAACTGAGTGATTTCTGCCATCACTGAAGGATTTGACAAGTGTATCCCAAGGGTTTGCGCCGTCTTCCAGGACACTGAACATGCACTGGAGGACCTGTGGCAAGGTTACTTCTAAAAACAGTGGATTCTCACCAGCACATGGGTGTCAGGCACATTCGCTATGTCTTGCTCCATAGCGTTTGCTGAAGTACTTTGCCTTCTGGGGGCAATAAAATGGAAGAACATGTTCCTGCAAATTCTTTGCAAATGTTATCTTTGAATTTTTAGAAATTCTGATAATCCTGGGGGCAAGAGAGGTGACATCTAGTCCTTGGTGGTACACACAGTACAGAACAGCAGAGTGGAGCGATGAGCTCTGGCCCGCTCTTAGCCACCCTTTTTCCAGGTATGAACTTCAAGGAACTGTTTCTCAGCTCTTCAGGCTGCCAGGGTCGTGCCCTTATTGATTTCAGCGTAACCACCAGAGCTACATATACCCTTGGTACCAGGGGTTCTTCTATTGTGGTTTCCTCGTAGCAATCAGCGATGTTCCTTTGGGATGAAGTTCTGGCAGGATACAGCACAGTGGCTCATCGTCAAGGGCAACAGTGATCGTGTGCATCCAAAGAGATTTTTGATGAGCATTGAAAATAACTTCAGGTAGCCTGGCATCTCCTCTCATCTTGGATCAGACCCTCCAAGAGATGTCCACATTCTGACAGAGGTACCAACAATTGTTGCCACCTAAAGCTGGCAGAGGGAAGCTGCAGGAATGACAAAGCTACCCTGAAAGATTGAAGCTATGGCTACAGGCCCAGCCAGTATTCTCTGATGGATCTTGCAAAAGAAAACATCACTGAAAAGTCACCCACCATACTCTGTTAGTATTCTCGGTAGCCTATCCACAGTGCACCAAAGAGAGACCTTAGGGAACCATTCTTTTTTGGCTTCAATGCCTTAAAAGACTTCAAAGGAGGGGGAGCCCTCCTAATGAGTCTGCTAACCATCACCAGAGAGTGAAGAATGCCAAATGCAGCTCACAAGGAGAATCACCTCATCTTAAGATCTTTGAAAACCTTATAAAGGCACTAAGAAATTCAAGCCTGGTTCAATTATGGGAGGTAGTATATTTTTTAAATGGGATCTCCAAAGGTTATACCTTTGATTTGAATTGTATGCAGGTTACCTGTAGATCTGGGTGTGCCTCACTTCTCATTTAATTTCTCCTTTCACTAGGTTTGCTGGGAAGGGTTGTTTGTTCTGGGGCTACCAGAAAGGTCACATAAACGGAGTTTCAGGCACTGAGGTGTTCAGAGCTTTTGGAGAAGGACGCCATCACATATACCTGGACACGAATCATCCCGGCGTGTTTCCTGTAGACCTAGGGCACTGCTGACCACGTCTTTTTCACACAGCAGCAATGGCTGAAAGAAACTCTGCAAGTCCAATTTGCTGTTGTAAAGAAAACTAAACTTGTGAAAATTTTCTCTAGGGGAAGTTGCATAGTGGAGCGGAAAGAGCATAATCGTTAGAAACAGAAAGACTTGAATTTGAATCTTGGCTCCAACATTTACTAGCTATGAAAACTTGGGTAAGCTGCTTAACCTCAGAGCCCACTTACTCCTGCCTAAGTGTCAATAACAACATGCAATCTACAAAGTGGTTGTGAGGGTCGAAATGTACAATCCTGGCAAAACGCCAGCACATACTGGGTGTTCTCCCCCTCTTTCACCATTGCACACTTTCTAGAAAAGAAAATCCTATGACCTACTTCCAAAATCCATTCCAACTCCTTCAAGTTAAGAATTCTGCTGTTGAATTTAAATACATTTTCCAGCCATTTAAATAGTCTTTGTAGTGTTCTATCCTCAAAAATTAAAATATGTCTCAAATTTATCTCTGTGTGTGTTGCTACCAAATTCTCCATGTCTTAGGACTTCAAAGCTAAACAGTAATGACCTTGGGATTCAAGTAGGATCCAGAAGATATACAAGAACAAATGGCTAAGTAAATGTCTGAGAAATTAATCTCACTTTCATTTTTTTCCTTGTTTTCTCCTGTACTCTGACTGAAGATGGACCTTATTTGACACTAGAACAAACCAACAGGAAAACCGCCAAATATATATATAGTTAAATAAAAATTCCCCTGATTGTGACAGTTTCTGAAGTAGTTGCAACATCATCTTTTTCAAATTTTAGCCTAAATATTAGCAATCATCCTAGATATTCCCATTACTACTGACTTATCAAAATGTGGTTACTGTAGGTAACCAGACACTGAAAACAAATGAAATGTACAGCCAGACTGAATATGCCTGGTTAATAGGCTTCTCGTCATTTTAAGTCCAACAATAAGTCAAACAGCTGGCATATTTTTTTTCTTATATGCAAATTAGGTTTTTTTAAAACCATCTACCACTTTCTTCCCTTCTTTTTTGAAAGCATGCATTTAAATCCACAAGGAACAGGTTGCTTTCTTTGTATTTTTGTTCATCTACAAAATCACAATAGCGGTTGGGTTATAGCTACTGAACTGCCATGTTGACTTGGAATGGAAACGGCTCAAGGACTGCAGCGTTTGATAACATCATTCTTGGTGTTCTCTGACATTAAAATACACTGGAAAATGAGAGGGGGAGAAAAAGCACAATCCATGGAAAGTCAGAGGAAGCAAAGTACAATCTAGAATGACACTTTTCTCCTTCTCTTTTCCTATCCACAGACTGCCCTCGGGCTCTTCCCTTCAGTTTCTATTAATGCCAGCCTAGCCTCTTAGAATCTCTCGTGGGTCTAGTGGCGGCTTTAGAGCCCTGTGAAATTGTAACCCCATGGTTGATAAGGACAGGAAGAGCACTTCCTTTACAATAGGGAAGAAGGCCAGGGCGATTGGTTTACAGGATGCCCCCTGCCAAAGAGAAACCCCATTCAAAGCACCAGGACGAAAATAGGTCACCCTTTGGCTCTGCCTGAAGTAGGACATCCTGGGATGATGTTTTTATTAGATACACAAAAGCGTTCCTCTGTTCAATTTGACTCTACCTGAAAATGAAAGATAAAATCTCTCTCCCCATTTGAAGTTGTTAGAGTTCACAAATAAGCTTTCTTGTAAAGCACTAATTGAATGAGTTCTTACCTAAAAATTTTGGCCACAAAAGAATCTGATGTTAAGATAGTAAAACCTTATATAGCACTGCAACTAAGTTCTCAAATATTTTTTTTAATCACTCAGAACAAATTGAACAGTGGGACAAATAAGACCACATTCTTACATTATTGGAAAAACTACATTTCTGTAACATAATATGTTGCAATAAGTAGCATTCTTTGGTGTTATGTGCCCCAAATATTTGGGTTTTTTTGTAGTTGTTGCTGGTAAAATGCTTTTAAAGAAGCATAATAAATTTCAAACAAGATCTTAATAAAAAACCCCAATGCAGAAAACATAAAAAAAGGTTTTTAATTGTTAAAATTATATAAAATCTATTTTTACTACCAAATTTACTCACCATAAAGTTAATTAATGAAAATAATAAGCTTGCTTTGATCTACTCCAAAATTTCAAACTGAGCATTACAGATAATATTTGTGTCAGGACTCAAATTATGTCTATATTTTCTTTTTGGTTGCAGGGCACTGAAAAATTTCCAGTTACTATAGACAAATAGTTTCAAAGAATAACAGTTCTTAATTTTTCAACCTGCTGTGTCAAGATACTCTTCAATTAAACATAGATGATGAAAAAAATCTCTGTTCAAAGTATGCATAAGACAATTCAAGGAGGTAACAAAAATTAATGCATTGGGGTCTTCAATGTGCTAATATTTTATATTTCATTATAGTCTTTAATAGTTCATAATTGGTCACTTTAAAACTATTGTAATATCTGTATTGTTTAAGTATAGTTTAAAATTTGTTTCTTTACTTTGTCTATAAATATAAGTCATTTGTCCACATCACACTCCAAAACTACATTGACTGTAATAAAACAATTGACTGTAATTTTAATTATGTGTGTCTCTCCTCATATATCCTTCTAATTCCCTACATTTGAGGCATGTGATCCTGTCCACAGGCTGACCCTGTAGCAGGCCCTGGCACCATTCTTGGCCCTTGTCAGGCAACGTCAACTCAGTCTTGGCAACCGGTCCCAGAATAAATCCTTCTTAGGTTTTAATGGTGTCAGTCCTTCCACTCTAACTTCCTCTTGGGGACGCGATGATGACATGGGAGAGAGGATCTGCAATGAGATGATGAAACAGTTCTCTCCTCAATCTACCCGACCAAGTCCTTTCTGACCAAAGGTGCATCTATTTTACAGGCAGCCTAGGCAGAAAAAGCCAGGTCTCCACAGCTGATTTGACTCAGCATGTCATTTTTTAAAAAATGTCACATGTACGACATAATTTGGAGATCTATATCAAAAAGGCTGAAGCAACTGCCCTCACAGTTAGTGGAGGACCTGCCAGGCCTTCTGAGAGCACACCCTTCTTATCCTGCAGCTAACCAGGGAAGTTAAATACCTGCGAGGGCTGGCAAAAATGCCAGTGAGGAGCCACCAGCGCCCCCTTTGGACAAACATAAAAATAGCTCACCTTCCCCAGGACACTCTGATTTCCTCATTTCCTTGGAGTGAAACACTCTTTTTCCTGTCACTAGCCAAAGAGATCTCATGAAACATTAATTTCTATATTAGAAAAACAATGAGGCTGTCTTTTCCAAGTAAGAAAATTAGATTGTAACACATATTAATGTTTTTTCAAACTACCTACCTCCTAGCCTGATCCCGCAGAGGGAGGAAATACACCTATTCCACCCTGACCCATCTTTTCACTGCCTCTCAACATTATTCACCTAACTGAACTAACGAGCAAGATAGCAGCTGACCACTGTAATTCTGGCTGCCTGTCTGTCTCCTTACCACGTATCCTTCTAACGCCCTACAGTTGAGACACTGTGATCACCAACAGGATGGCCCCGTAGCGGGCTCTGGCACTATTCTTGACCCTTATCAGCCAACAACAACTCAGCCTTAGCTGCTAGTCTTCCTTTGATTCTGTACCCAAGTTCCTCCAAGACTCAAGTCCCAGCTTATGAGAGTCCACTCAGGGATTGGCATCTGACCCCCAAATCCCAATCTCCAAGATGAGATCTTTGCTTCCTACCACCAGGTCTGACCAGCCTCAGCCTATTCACTGACTGCCCTCTGCCAGTGCACAGGATTCCTCTCCTGCGTCTCTCTCCCTCCAGCCTGGAACACGTGCTTATTTGCTTGCCTGGGTCTTCAACTATCAACTACAGTTGGGACTTTTCTATTTATCTCGCCTAAAGGCCAGACATTGGTGGGTCTCCATTCATGGAGTCAATCCCTTGAGGAAGAGGCGTATCTCTTAAGAAGCTGGACCTGTAAGACAGCCTTAAATAAAAGACAAAAAGGCCTCTCTACCTTGGCCTTAACCATAGCCTGTCAGAAATATTCAGAAGGGGCTTCTGAGTAGACAGGGATAATACAGCACCCTCTGCACAGAAAGAAGCTAAACATGTGGGAAGTTAGAGCTAAACTGTGGATACCAAAAAGGGGCAGAAATGGTGGGCATTGTAATTACAAAGGGCCTAAAAATTCCT
Source organism: Lemur catta (assembly GCF_020740605.2). NCBI lineage: Eukaryota > Metazoa > Chordata > Mammalia > Primates > Lemuridae > Lemur > Lemur catta. The sequence goes on from NC_059141.1 coordinate 40,709,443, forward strand.
ATGTGTAACAAATATTGTCTCTATATTACGTAAACTAATGTCCTCATAATGGAGAACATTATGGACTCACTGAGCTAATGTATGGATATTAAATGAAATGGGCAGGAAAGAAAGGCAGAAAGTCAAGGCAGGTAGATCAGAAGGATGGCATTTATAGGCTGGATTGCTAATATGTTCTAAAATTATTATTTATATCACTTTTGCTCTCCCTTTATATTTAGAAAGTTCCAGTGATCTCTGCTGTGTGAATGGAACCAAAAAAAGGGATTACCCTTTGCCACCCTTTAAGTCACAGGATAAACAGATCATCATTATCTCCTTGGAGCAGGGTGTTGAGTGAGGAAAAGGAAAGGCAAAACTGAGAGGAAAAATTAAGGCCTCATGGTTTCCTTCCAGAGGTTCTCCTAGAAGTTTCTAGGCTGCGTTTTACTACTAAAGGAAACAGGCCTCCCTTCGTGTCTGCCTAACCTTTGGGTCCTCACTGTTCCTAGTCTCGTGTCTCCTGCCAGAACCCATTTGAGTCTGGGACCGAATGAGTGTGACACGGTGGGTGGCAGCACAGTGAAGCAGAGAAGATGTGACCTGAATCAGAAACAGGCTCAATCATGGGTCTGTCGTGCCACTTCACAAATCGTCTTGGGTAAGTTACTTAACCTCTTTATTCTCACATGTAAGAATATACAGTCTTTTTTATAGGGTTATTGTAAGGATTAAAAGAGGTAAGGATGGAAAGTACCTTCAACGATGTCTAGCATGAAGCACTAACAAAAAAAATGTTGGCTATTATTATTTCCCATATATAAAAATTTTCCAGGCAAGTTGTGATGTTCTGTGCACAAAATTCCTGAATCGGCATCCTATAAGTAAGGGTGGAAATTGCTGGGAAATGGAAGTGTACTCTCCCCTGTCATGTCCTTCCATCTGAAACTAGCTTCTTCTAATTATCTCATATTGCCACAAAAATAACTCAAGAATATGAGTTTGCTAGCAGCCCAGGTACTCCATAACTCCATAATTATGTGCCATAATTCTCCTTAAAGAAAGATACAATTCAGTATTTCTTAGGGAGGGTCCTACTGTGTGCCTGGTACAGCTTGAGCCACTGTGATATATAATGACAAGATACCCTTCATGCCCCCAAGGAGTTCACAGTCTAGAGTAAGAAACAGACAAGTGTCAGCTGATGATGACATTATCTGCAATGGCTGTATTTATTAACAGCCATACTGAGAAAACTCAACAAGAATACATGGGAGAGGATGGCTGGTTCTGACCTTCAGGAGCAGAGGAGATGAAAGCAGAAGGTTACATTTCCTTATGAACTTGCAATATTGCTTTGGATGAGTAGATGAGAGAAAGAGAAAAAGAAAATAATAAGCTTAAGTTAAAATATCTACCAACAGCAACGGGTAGTTTAAGGGAATGGTAGAAGAAAGCTAACTCTAGCCAGAGTTACATGAGGCTCCCAAGCATTTCACTGAAGTTTTGCCCATGTGAAGATGAGAGAATTGGGCTCAGGCTTTAGGGTCTATAAATAATGTCGTGAAAGTAAGAAGCCTTATTTATATTATTCAGACCTAAAGAAACAAGGAGTTTATGGGTAGGCATCACCTTTATCAAATAGGATTTGAGTGGCATAATGTGACATATTTATTCTACTTAAAATATGGTTGGGACTTTTTTATATAAGAAATAAAAAGTAAAAAGCACCACCAACTACAGCACATCAAAATGAGTGACAGTGCGTATATTACTGAGAGCCTACACTGAAAAGTACTCCACTGTGCCTTGAGATAATCAGTTTACAAGGAAGAAATATATTCTTTTTTCAAAGGACAGACATGTTAAACAAACAATGATATAGGATTCTGTTTCTGTGACATTTATAAGACTTTTAAGTCTCTTGATCTGAGAGTCCAAAGCTTTGCCAGTACTTTTAGCATTTCCTTTGTCTAAAGGCCATCCACTTCTGTAATAAGTAGCATACCTGCCTGTCTCTCACCACAGTCCTCACTTCAAAACCCTGTAAGATATGGCAGGTCAGGGAAACCACCTAACTGGGAACTTGAACCCCACAATCATACACCTGAATGAGTGAGGCATCATGGACTTTTCTAGATTTTGCAGCCTTAGCTAGTTTGGCAACTGCCTGGGACCCTCTTCTACTTTATTAAAATTATCTGCTTTCAATGCTAGGGCACCATTCTAGGTCTTTTCTCTTTCTGACTGATTGCTTCCTTTGTCAGCTCTAATCAATGATGCGTGATGGCATTTAAAACTGTTTCCATAAAGAATTCCCAGCCTTTCTCACCTAGCAAGTAAAAAGCAGCCACTTTATGGAGTATGACCTTAATTAACCAAAGTGATCTCAGATCAGTAGCCCTGAATTTCTTCAACAAGGCTCCTAACTGTCTAGGTGACTAATTCCAAGGAATTTACTGCTTTTAGAAACCTACATATACTCTTCTAGACATGTCTCCAATTGGTCTTTGTAAAACTTCATCATGTCTATGGAACATATGACAGCTCTGGTGGCAACAGCTTCAAAAGCAGAGTCGTGCGTATGAGACACAAGCCAGAGAGAACTGGAACCAACAGCTTAGCTCAAAAGAGCAGATGGCAGGATGGTTTTATCACCCTTGTCCTCTGACATCTGAAACAAGGTCTGAAGATAAAACCCAGCCCAGAACCTGCCACCAATTCCTTTGAGCACATCCAACACGAAATTCCCTATTCCTGAGCTTAGCTGTACACTTCCTCTGCAACAACTGTGATTTATCTAAAAAGAAGCCAAACAGCAGAAACACCTAAGCTGCTAATACAGAGGTAATCACTTGTCATCAGGAGTGAACCCTTTGGGAAATAACTACACGTCTCCTGGAGGCATACACAGTGATTCAGCAAAATAAAGAAGCCAGAAGGGCAATATTTAAGAAAGCAAGAATCATTAGACACTTGGGGAGAAAATACAACTTTGCATCATACTTACATAAGAAATTTAAGACACAAAAAGATAATTGCCAGAAAGTACTGTGTTAGAACAAAGAAACAAACACCTCCAATCTAGAAAAGGTATTGCCTCGGCAAATTGCTTCAGCACAACCACCACCACCAGAAAACATAACATACAGTTTATTTTGCCAGCTGTCCTAGTTGAATCGGATTAATGCAAACACTTAATTTTCATAGAATTAAAAATGGTGTCCACAAGGGGCACAAGCTTATTGTTCAAAACCCAATAGATAACATGTATTTTCCCTTTTAAAAAATAATTTTATTATTTCAAAATATTAAGAGGGTACAAATGATTTAGGTTACATGGATTGCTTTTGTAAGGCTTGAGTCTCGGCTATAGGTGTGCCCATCACCCAAATAGTGTTTATTGTACTCATTAGGTAGGTTTTTGTCCCTCCTCTCTTCCCTCCTTACCGCTCCCCTCTTCCCTCATCCTCCTCCCCTTGGTTGACTTCTATTGAGTTTTACTTTCCTCTACGTACATGTATGCTCATCAGTTAGTTCTAATTTAACAACGAGTACATGTAGTGTTTTTTTCCTCCATTCTTGAGATACTTCATTTAGGAGAATGGTCTCCAGTTCCATCCAGAATGTTGCAAAAGGTATTAATTTACCTTTTTTATGGTTCAATAGTACTCCATGGAATATACATACCACATTTTATTAATCCACTCATAAGTTGATGGGCACTTGGGTTGATTCCACATCTTTGCAATTGTGAATTGTGCTGTAATAAACATTCAAGTGCAGGTGTCTTTTTGATGAAAAGTTTTCTTTTCCTTTGGGTAGATAGCTAATGTTGGGATTGCTGGATCAAATGGTAGGTCTACTTTTAGTTCTTTGAGAAAATATTTGCAAGCTACACATCTGATAGGGGGCTAATATCCAGAATTTACAAAGAACTCAAGCAAATCAGCAAGAAGAAACAAACAACTCTATTAAAAGGGCAAAAGCCATGAACAGAAGCTTTTCAAAAGAAGAAAGATGAATGGCCAATAAACATAAGAAAAATGCTTGATGTCACTAATTATCAGAGAAATGCAAATTAAAACCACAATAAGATATCACCTCACCCCAGTCAGAATTGCTTTTATTAAAAAGTCCAAAAACAACAGAAGCTGGCATGGATGCAGAGAGAAAGGAACGCTTACACACTGTTGGTGGAGCTGCAAACTAGTACAACCCTTATGGAAAACAGTATGGAGATAACATGCATTTCCAACAGATACATCATTTCATTTTTTCTATGTCTCTTGAATATTTCTTAAAGAACTGACATGTTGTTTCCTCTGGCATTTAGATTGGCTGGTGTTTCCAGGGCATTCTGAAAGGCCCTGTTCTGATTTTACCTCATTGTATTATCTATTTTGTGTCATTTTATACCTGAATTTATGTTGAATTTATATTGTCACTAATATGTTGAAGTGTCTAGGAACTTGAGGGGAAACGGTCTTAGATCTTCTGATTTCAAAAGTATTACTCCCAAAAAACTGTACCTCAAAGTCCTTTATTGTCCATAATTCTAAGAATTTACTTTATTCTCATATTTTCCATGTAAAAACACCAACAACATAATATAAGCAGAACTGCAAGTTTATAAATATACATGGACATCAAAATTATTCCTAAATTTTATTAAAATACAAATCTATGGCATAATACTGTATATAAATGGGATATGATTTTATAACTCATAATCCCACAGAGGACTTTGAATGAGAAGAGATTTTAGAGTTACTCTGGTAAAATACTCTCATTTTACAGAGAAACACACTGAAGCTCAGAAAAGTTGTGACTTTTCCTAGTCAATAACTGGTGAGAAGCAGGGACTTGATTTAAGCACAGGTCACAGACCTCGCAATGCAAGTTCATTTTCAAGTGTGCATGAGCCTACCCTGTATGGTTCCATCGGCCTCTGTTTATGGCTTCTTCCAGAGAGCTGCATCCTATCACAGGCTGCTAATGCTTTGTGAAAATAAAGGTCCTGGTTTCTGATCCTCTTTCTTGTAGGGAGAGCATCCTTTCCCTGATATTAGGTCTAAAGGGAGAAACTCTTTTCTCAAACCTAAACAACAATCAATTAATGCTATACTTCCCATGCTGCTTAATTATACTGCCAATAATAATTATAATCAAAATTAAAATAACTAACACATTTTAATAAGTAATGGTTTACAGTTATTAAAATGGAATCATCATAAAAATAGCTGAATCAAAATGGTATTTTCTATGCACAGATTGATTGCTAAGGAAGAGGAATGTCCAAACATCTGTTATGGAGCATAGATAGACAGATAAATACATAGGTAGATAGACACATCACCAAAGCAGGGTGAATAAATCAGTCTGGAAGGGTCCAATAGTACATTTGTTCAGAGTGAATTCTAGGTACATAAGGCATACTTTGTCTGGCTTCCTAGTCTAGGAATATGCCCTGACTCCAACATCCCATTAAAAATCATAGCAAACCTGTCCTCAGGAAAAGGCAATTGGCGACTTAGGGACAGTAACAGGATAAGTATAACTATTATTCGAATGGCTTAATATCAGGAAAAGTATTTAAAATGACTCCCCTGCAAACTCAGATTGGTCAAGGTCAAGAATCATGCAATCAAATATAAATTCACACATTTCATCCCTGACAGAGTAAAGAGACTGATGTGAAAATAGCCTCTTCTCACATTATTCCCTCCTCTGTGATCAACAAGGCAGCACCAGCTACCTCCCTGCCACAAGAAAGGGGAAAGTGAAGATATTCTTTAGAATATTGCTCAGATGGTGACAGAAGTAGCCAGAAGTCTGAGCACCCAAGGGAACCAACAAAGAACAGTGACATACAGGTTTAAGGCTGTGCAATTCGTGCTTTGAGAAAGGAAGTAGAAAAAAAAAGTGATTTACTGCACTATTCAACAAAAAGGAGAAAAATGGGAAGATTTAGTCAAAAGCTGGCAGAAATCAGTGCTTTTCCGTAAGTGGGAGGCCAGGGTTCTATATTCTAGACTACTCGGTTGACAAAACAAATATGAAGGCTGGGCACAGCAGCTCATGCCTGTAATCCCAGCACTTTGGGAGGCTGAGGCAAGAGGACTGTTTGAGGCCAGGAGTTTGAGACCAGCCTGAACAAGAGAGAGACCCCCATCTCTACAAAAAATAAAAAAATTAGCTGGGCATGGTGGTATGTGCCTCTAGTCCCAGCTACCAGGGAAGCTGAGGCAGGAGGATTGCTTAAGCCCAGGAGTTTGAGGTTGCAGGGAGCTGTGATGACACCACTGCCCTCTAGCCCAGACAACAGAGCGACACTCTGTCTCAAACCAACAACAAATATAAGAAAGAGTTTTTATATGTGCACAACCCCAAACTGTCAAAAAGAAAAGACTCATTTTTAACAAGTCTCCTATTTTTCACAGAAAAGTCTCTGTGATATTCTGATTTTCTATAGATAATCTAGTCTAATATTTTTTGGGTAACATTCCCCAAATAGTAAGCCAGAAGAGTTTTCTTTGATAACCCTGAGTGTAAAAAACATGCTAAAATCCGTTTCTTGAAAATGTTTGCCATCATGTATATGTTTACGTTCTTAAAGAGTTCTCAGACAAGACTTTGAATCATTTCACCATTTTAATCTTGTTCTTCCTGTACACACTTCCCTTTTTCCATAAGATACTCTAAATGTGATCTGATCGATCAAGAAAAATTTAGCTTTTTTAAAAAAGAGATTGTCATGTCCTGTTTAGTTCCTCACTGGGTTTATAATCTATCTACAAAATAAACAAAATCAGGGGTTTTCTACCTTGGATGCACAGTAAATTCACTTGGGATGATTTTTGAAACCTATCAATATCTGGGCCTTACCCCCTGAGATCCTGACTTAATTGGCTGGAGTAGTATTGACATTTTTTAAAAGCTCACCAGGTACCCACCCAGGTGATTCTAATGTGAAACCTAAGCTGAGAATTTCTGTCCTGTTTCTGTCCTGCCCTATCTTCCTTCCCTAGGTTCTACAGCTAAGAAATTCTCTCTTCTGGACTTGTTCCATAGGTTTTCTCAAACCTTACATTTATCCTTACTAAGATTCATCCCTTTGACCCACTTTTCCAGATCTTGTTACGGTATTTTTGTCAGTCAATGTATTTCCTGTTTGCCTAGATTTGAGGGGATGAGCATTACAGAGGCATGTGTTTGTTTTATCCTGGCCACCAACAAAAATGGTGGCTAGGGCAACACCAAGACAGAACCCTTTGGCATGTTTTTATAAAGCTCCTTGTCATCCTTTGGGTAGAATCACTCAACTATTTACCATTCCTTTCTCTTAGTAGCATTTCTCCATCTTTTCCATAAGAATATCAAGGGCGATTTTATCACACATACACTGAAATTCCCTAATCTACCAGACTAGCAATCCTGTTGCTAAGGGCAGTCTGACATAAATGCTTCATTTCATTCTCAGATGTAACAGTTTTATAATCTTGCTTTTAAAAAACCTAAGAATTTTCTAAGAGATTTCTTTGAGACAGATAATACATTTTCTTTACAAACACTTTCCATTTCCATTCTGGGGGGATCCTAAATTCAATGAACAAACATAATAAAATTGGCTCAATTCTTTCTCCTCTAGAAAGATTTTATATTTGTTTGGAGGGGAGGAGATCTGTGTGTATTATGCTCCAAGGGGAATGATGGCTTCATTCCATCAAGAAGACATTTTAATTCTCTGCTGAGGAACTAAAGATGCCTTTGTCTTTGCCAAGAAATGCACTCCACTAAAACTTTAAAATGGTCCAGAAACAGAGAAAATCAGCATTGTTTAACATGAGGAATTTATCTCCACACTGTATTAAACTTTGTACCTCCCTTGGGGGGACTATAAGTATACACACTAAGGAAGAAACAGGAAAAAGTCTACAGGGAGATGATAATGCTAATTGGTACTGTTGTCACCATTCATTAGAACAACATATATCACAGAACCAATCAAGAGGTGAGCAAAATGTTGATTATTTATTCAGGAAAGAAAAATTCTATGTATAAGATTACTGGGGATTTCTTCATTTTTAACTGTAAACATTTTTATTTTTGCTTTAGAATGTGATGCTTCAAATTAACATTTAATAAATGATTTTTCTGGAAACAGGTAATAACAAAGAAATAACCTGCTATTTATTCCAAGATATCTGACATAATTGGTCAAAGATTTATAAAGCCTTGTGCTTAGGGACAGGAAAATACGCAGTTTTTACAAAAGCACTGTCTAACATCATCTAACTCAAAGTAGTCCACGTGCATAGAACATCCTGGCACAATGCACTGAGAAACTACTGATTGCCAAAATGTCTTTGATTGTTTCTCTCCTGTAGCATATGAAGATGGAATATTTTTGCTCTATATCTTGTCTTTAAAAACTTAGTATAATATTTTATGCTTAGCTCTAATTTGTTATCCCCCAGTGTCATATTGTCAAATTGCTTCATGTCAAATATTCAACAAAACCATCACACAAATATCACTTTTAATTTGGATGCAATGTGTAGAGCTAATTTTATGCTCATGATACTAAAAATGCAAAATCTACACCTTAAAACATAAAAAGAAATGCTTATAAAAACCTTTCCTTTGCCTGCTGCAGCTCCTTGTCTATCTAGAAATAAGTGAGCCACACCCTACATCTGTTCGACTTTCCAAAGCAAATGCTTCAGCACCCTATTTTATTTTCTTACCACGTTTCTGTGGCAAACTAGTTTCTCATGAGAAGTTCTTCATTTACTACTGAGACCCGTGTAGGAGTTTTACTAGTAAGTTATAAAATTGCAGGAAGCACTTGAAGAAATATTTCCCTTGGGTTTATCAGGGAAGAAACTCAGAATTTTCAGACCCTCTGTAAACCAGAAAATTCCCATATACCTTGTAGAACAATATTTATGTTTTCCTAGTGCTTAGAATAAATCCACATCCACCCATTCAATGAGCAGCAACAATGAATATATTCCTGATCAGTCATCATTTACTGTGTCCATAGGGCAGGAAACTACCAAGTTCAGAAGAAAGACATGTCTTCTGAAGAGTTTCAGGAGGTAATTAAACCAAACTCAAATGAGCAAGGGAGTGTGATTAGAGGGGGACTGGGAAGCTAGGTCACTTCTGCTACCAAGGCCAATCATTCCAGGACTCTTCCTTTTATTAGAAGGCAGAGATATCTTTTCTCAAATGATTTCTGGAAGTTTGGAATTCTGGAATAGTAAAACCTGATGAAATGCACTACAGCAGTGTAAGAACTCCTAATAGGAACACAGGCTCTTTTTAACAACCAGCTCTCATGGGAACTGAGAGAACTCACTCCCCTCCCACCAGGAAGGGCATTAATCTATTCATGAGAGATTCACTCCCATGACCCCAAACACCTTCCACTAGGCCCCACCTCCCACAGTGGGATCAAATTTCAACATGAGGTTTGGCGGCACAAACATCCAAACTATAGCATTCCATCCTGGCCCCCCTAATCTCATGTCTTTCTCACCTAAAAAATATAATCATCCCTTTTCCATAGTCCTCAATAGTCTTAACTTGTTCCTGTATCAACTCAAAGCTCCAAAGTCTCATCTGAGACTCAAGGTAAGTTCCTTTCAGCTATGAGCCTGTAATATCAAAGACAAATTATTCACTTCCAAGATACAATGGTTATATAGGCATTGGGTAAATATTCTCATTCCAAAAGGAAGAAATTCATCACACAAAAGCAGTAACAGGCCCCACACAAGTCTGAAACCCAGTAGGGCAAACGTTAAATTGTAAAGTTCCAAAATAATCTCCTTTGACTCCATGCCCTGCATCCCGAGCCCGTGGGTACAAGAGGTGGGCTCCCAAGGTCTCAGGCAGCCCCACCTCCACGGCTTTGCAGGGCACAGCCCACCTGGCTGCTCTCAAGAGTTGGAGTCTGCTGCCTGCAGCTTTTCCAAGCTGAAGTTGCATGGTGCCCATGGCTCTATAATTCTATAGTTCCCCCTGGCAGCCCTGTTCCCACAGCTCCATTAGGCACTGCCCTAGTAAGGACTCTCATTTGGTTCTGCCCCTGCAGCAGGCTTTGGTGTTGGCATCCAGGCTTTCTGATATATCCTCTGAAATCTAGGTGCAAGCCACCAAGCCTGCACCACTCTTGCATCCCGGGCACCTGCAGACTGAACACCGTGTGGAAGCTGCCAAGGCTTACTGCTTACACTCTCCAGAGTAGTAGCCCAAGCAGTACCTGGTTGGAGTGGCCAGGACATGGGGAGCTGCACCCCAGGCCTGTCCCCCAAAACCATTCTGTCCTCCTAGGTGTTTGGACCTATGATGATAGGGGCAGGCTTGAAGTTTTCTGAAATGCCTTCAGGGCCTTTCCCTATTATCTTTACTATTAACATCTGGCTCCCTCTTAGCTGTGCAAATCTCTTTAGCAAGGGGTTGTTCTGCAGCACCCCTGCTTTTCTCTCCTGAGAATCCTCTTTCCTTCTCTACCACATGGCCTGGTTGCAAGTTTTCCAAATTTTTTTGCTCTTTTTTTTTTTAATCATAAATTCCACCTTTAGATCATTTCTTTGCTGTTGTGTCTGATCATAAGCTGTTAAAAGCAACCATGCTACTTCTTGAACACTTTGCTGCTTAGAAATTGCTTCCACCAGATAACCTAGGTCATCACTATTAAGTTCAACCTTCCACAAAACCCTAGGCATGAACATATGCAGCCAAATTCTTTGCTATTGGGTAACGAGGGTGACCTTTGCTCTACTTCCCAATCAGTGCCTCATTTCCATCTGAGACCTCCCTCAGCATGGCCTTTACTATCAGCATTTGGGTCATAACTACCTAATCAATCTCTATGAAGTTCCAAACTTTCATCTTTTTCTGAGCCCTCCAAGCTCTTTCAACTTCTGCCCATTACCCAGGTCCAAAGCCACTTCCACATTTTCAGGGATCTTTACAGCAACACCCCACTCCTGGTACCCATTTATTGTCTTAATTCATTTAGTGTTGCTATAAAGGAACACCTGAGGCTGGGTAATTTTTAAGGTGAAAAAGGTTTATTTGGCTCATGATTCTGCTAGCTGGAAGGTTCAAGATTAGGCATCTGGTGAGGGCCTCAGGCTGTTTCCATTCATGGCAGAAGGTGAAAGGGAGCTGGCATGTACAGTTCTCACGGGAACTAAGAGAGTGAGAACATTAATCTACTCATGAGGGATTTGCCCCTCACGACCCAGACACCTCCCACTAAGCCCCGCATTTAACATGGGGATCAAATTTCAAATTTCAACATGAAGTCTAGAGGGGTCAAATATCCAAACCATAACACAGTACTATTCATAATAGCCAAAAAGTCTCAACAACTGACATGTCCATCAGCTGATGAATGGATAAGCAAAACGTATAGAGGTACAACTGAATATTATTCAGCCATTAAAAAAATGAAGTACTGATACATGTTATGACATGGATGTACCTTGAACGTATTATGCTAAGTGACAGAAGCCAGAAACAAAAGGCCACATAATGTGTAATTCCATTTTTGTGAGATGTCCAGAATAAGCAAATTTATAGAGTCAGAAAGTAGATCAGCAGTCACCTAGGGCTGGGGCAGGGTGAGGTTTGGAGAGTAACGGACAGTGACTGATAATAGGAACAGAATTCCTATGGGGGATGAAAAAGTTCTCGAATTAGTGGTGATGGTGACACAACTTTGTGAACTAAAAAACCACTACATTACACTTTAAATGAGTAAAATGGTATGCAAATTATATCTCAACAAAGCTATTAAAGAAAAAGATATGGAGAGTGAAGCTCAAGGACTATATGCAATTTATCCAAGATCAAAAATTTATTGACCGACTCGAAATGAAATTACTTGGTAATTTAATACATTATCAGCTTACTATCCTTACTAAACATAAATTGAACAAACTTTCATGGGAGGAAAAAGCCAACTCAAATATTATTAATACCACGCACTCACTGCTTAGGGTTCAACTCAGCAATTCAATACTGTATATTCACTCTTTCAGTCCTTACATTGCCATTTTAGAAGTTTCCTTTCATTTTGATAATGAAATTATTCCACTAAAATGTATCATCCTGATCCTGAATATATCTTTGGCAGGATGTGGGGGAGCATCATCAGATTTTCAGAGAAGTTAAGGTTCCATTCTTTACAGAAGATTTTGAAAACAATTGTCAAACAAGGTTGTTTTTATTACATTTAAATATCAAAATTCTCAATAAATGTATATTTAGTCACAGCCTGGCATTATTAATCATTTATGAGAACATTTTTCACCTAAACACTTATAAGAAACATAATATATATACTCAATTTTTTATGATTCAAGAGCAAAAATAGTTCAATTATTTTGCATTATTCTTTTTAAACCAAAAATATTTCCCAGTAAATTATGTAAAATACCTACTTATACTATTTCCTCATGACAGAGAACAGATAATGAAAGAAAAAGGAACCTAGTTTAAACAAACAAACCAAATTTATTCCTTGGAATTTTTATAGGCTGTTTATGAATATATAAGTTAGGGAAATCAAATAAATACAGAGTCACAAATCAATGAAAGGTAAACTAACAGAACTTACATAAAACACAAGGGGAAATTAGTAACTAAGATGAAGTTAAAAGTAAACCAATTATATTTAAAGATAAAATGGAAAAATTATATAAAATTTTACAAAAATAAATAACTCAATATGATACATATTTAAAATGGATATTGTCCATAAATGTGTAGGGAAACACTCACTTGTGAATTAAGCAAAACATGTGGGGAACCTCTCATTTTTTTAATTAATTTTAGTGTATCATATTTCTGAAAGAAAAAGGAACAGCAATAATTTGGCTGTACTCATATTAAAGTATGGGTGCCTGATATTCTACAGATCTACATTTTCAACTAAAATAGCAAAATCACATTATTGGACCCTCTCTCTTCCTATTACAACCCCAAGTTCCCCTAACCAATCTCTTGTTTACCATGGTTATCGATTCATCCACAAAGATATTCTCACTTGGCTTCAAATCCCAGCTCTGCCATTTACTAGATGGATGAGCTTTGGCAGATTTATTTTCCTTTAAAATGCAGCTAACGATAAAGCCAATATTAAGGTGAGAATAAAAGAGAGAGCACAACTAAAGCACTTCAACATAATACCTTATGTAACTCAGCATGCACTGGTTATTGTTATTTGTTACCATATACCATACCCTGGTTAAATAAAAGATAGGCCAAAATGAAATACTAAGATAGCCTCATCTTGGTTAATATTCTTTTTAATATTTCTTTGCAATTATCAGCCTATATATCGCTTTTATCTCACACTGAACATGAGCTGAACATAGTATTTCTTTTTCAACTGTGTGCTTCTACTAATATTAGAAACTGGCTATCAACACATTTTCAATGAGTCATATCCTTTCATATATCAGACCAGAAAATGAATCTGTGCCAATGTAACCCATTCTCTAGCCGGGTCAACTGTGTCTCATGTACGGAAGTGTGGTCTTGGGGACATCAAGCTTCACAAGCTAATTGAATGGTCAAATATAAATTCTACAATCGTCTGTTTGTGTGCAATTTCTTTCCCCAAGCTCTTAATTTTATAGTTAGTAGTACAGAAAAGCCAACAGGGACCAGAATGAGAGTTGAATACCATTTTTCTTATATGGATAGGGAAGTATTTATAATAATGCTCCATGTCGGTCTGCAGTATTTTTTGGCTTTCTCTTGGTTTACCAACTAGTCAAATCAGAAAAATCACAGAAATAGTGGGATAGTAAGCATTTGAACATTGAGACACTTACTATGTCACAGGGGAAATGAACATTTTATAGTTCTATGTTGTTGCTTAATTGGATAGGAATTTGTCAGTTTGGGTAACTGTGCAGGCCTTAATTGTTCAATTACACAATTGCACATTAGGGGAGCCATGCTTGGTAAAATAAGTTAGATAACCATGACAATAAATAAACCACAATGATTTCTTGCAAGTCAATGCTTTCTGCCACCATGCAATACTTCACATTTCCCAACAATATCAATGTGGTACCATGGTTAAGCAACTTCATAACCACTTTTTGGAAAAAAAAAAAATCTAGCAATTAACTGCCCCCTAAGACAAGACTAGAGAATTAGTTGACTTAATAATAAGAAATACACATTCTAGGATGTTCAGAAGTTAGGCTGTTGGAAGGCATTAACCATGTAGCTGGCCAGTGGCAAACACCATAGACACTGATGTTGTTGACCTTGGTAACACAACACTCAAATCCTCTCTTCACCCCACAACCCTAACCTGAGATGAGAGCAACAAAGAGCTGCACAGACCAATGCTTGGGAGTGGGAGAAAGTAAAATCCAATAGAGAAGCCAAAGAACAAGGTAGAAATCCAACTGAAAAAGAATAAGGCTTACAGAGAGAACAAAACTTAAATAAAAAGAAAGTATAGTTGGTAAAGTTAAAACAGCCACCCTTTCCCACACCCTCCACATAAAACTTTCTTCTCTTATCTTTCCCTGAGATTTCACTCCTTTGACTTTCCATGATATATTGGTTCTCATCTCCTCTGGCCCTTATTATTTCTTAACAATATTGATTTTAAAAATCATATGGAAATAAAATCAATATTACCACTGCTCTGGGCTTTTTACATGTGTATACTCTCATGTAGTATCTACAAAAAAAGACTCCAAGTCGCACTATATAGATAACCCTTGCTGACAAAAAATAGTAAAAAAAATGCAATTTGTTCGGAGTTTTAAACAAGATACAAAAATATAAAAAGCAAAATACAAGTCATTGGTCCCTACTCTCAAAGGAAACATAGCCAATAGTTCTGTGAATAGCTCCATAAAACAACCAAAAAAACCTACATACACATACATTTGTATGTATAACCTTTTTGTTACTATTATTATTTCTAAAAAGAAAGTATGCTATATAAACTGCTTGGCATCATTTTTCTACTTACTAGTATATGGTATGCTAGTACATGCTAGAGATCTTCCCATGGAGATATAGTTACAGTTTTTAATGGCTGCCTGGTATTCAGTTACATGGATGTACCAACAGTCATTTATTGAGTACTTTATAAGAATATAAAGCTGCAATGACTACCCTTGCACATTACCTTGAGGGCTTGTTTTTATGAGGATAATCACTGGATAAATTCTCAGTAGTTAAACAGTTTGGTCAAAGACTATTTACATTGTAACTATTGAAAAATATTGCCAAATTGCCTTCCAAGAATGTTAGGACATTTTAAAACTCTCATCAATAGTATAAGAAACTATCAATTTTTCCATATCTTATATATATATATCAAAATATAGTTTTTATCCATGGCTTAACATGATGCTATACCAAAATACTGAACTGAAATAGAAGACATATATGGACACCAAATGAATAAGTCAGCTGAAATGGTAATGTTACTTAAATATATGTCACTGTTGCTTTCATTAGATGGTGTCACAACTGGATACTGGAGTTTTCCTGAACTGCCAATATAGGCTCTTAAAAGGAATTACAAAAAGCAGCCAAAAGTAGATTAATAATAATATCAATATTTGATAAGAAGTATTTATCAGTGAAAGCCTTTGCATACTCAGAATTTATTTCAAAGAAACTTAATAGAAACGTTTCAGATTAGAAGACTTAAGATTTATCAGATAGAGTGGCTTCCAATTTAGCATTTCAAGTCATTCATATGTCAAATAACATAAAGAAAGGTCTTCAGAGGTTTGAGACAGAGATTAATTGAACCATCTTCAAGCAGACATACATATATGGTTAAGCACCGTTGCAATCTTCTTTACAATTACTTGGTAGTATTGAAATCTCAGGATAGCATTTTGGTATTTATAGACCTTATACTATTATGTGAGACTAATTCAAGATAAGGAAAAATGCTGGTTGGTAATTTATACCATCACATTGATTTTTCTGGTAACCAACCAACCTTCAACTCAGACCTAAACAATCATAAAGCATTGTGGTGCTAAATAATTCACTGTAATCATTAGAAGAATTCTAGTGTGTTTGGATAAAGGTTTCATGCTTAGAAAAGTCCAGAAAATGCTTGATTTAATGAAGCCCAATAGAGTTGGGGTTTTGTTTAGTTTTTTCTCCTTCTCCTGCTTCGTTTTTTTTTTTTGTTTTTTTTTTTTTGTTTTTTTTTTTTTGTTTTTTTTTTTTTTGCTACAGGACTTCTCAGAGCTCCATCTTTGAGTTGCAGCATTTTACAAAGTTATCAGAACGATGAATGGTTCTTCCCCTAAAATATTCCTGTTTCAAAGAACAGCACTGTTACTTTCAACAGAGATTAGGCCACGCAACTCCCCATGCACTAAGGATGGGTCTATGTCTTATTCCTTATCTACTGTTCACACATTCTTTAATACATGGTAGAAACACACTAAATATTTGGTGAATGAATAACTCATCATTATAAAGTTAAAAAAAACCAAGATTTTAAATTTACCCAACATTTGGAAAAATCATAGCATTCACTGCTGATGAGGGCATTTTCTTCCACACTGAGCTCATAAAGTTTTGGGAAAGCAACTTGAAAATCCTGATAACAAGAGCAACAACCTACAGTTCTCCCTCTTCCTCCCCCCACACAGCTGTAAGGTAGATATTATTTAGTGTATAATAAGTAAGAGAACACACAATTGAGAATATTTTTAGCACAACTGAATAATCTTTAATGACATCAGAGAATGTGCACAAAATAATATCAAATAAAAAGAACAGGACACAAAACTGAATATAAAACATGTTTCCAATTTTGTAATACCCATAGACATGTCTATAGACACCCACAGATAGTCCCACACATGCATTTCAATGGAAAAAAATCTTGAAAGGAAACACCTAAAAATATGTTAATAGTGATTTTTGTCTGAGTGATGGAATTAATATGGATTTTTTTTATATTTCTGTTTTCTAAAGTTTTACAAATAACTACATTTAATAGCTTACATTTATTCATTTTATAAAGAAAATCCAGGATATATAGATCTACTTTCCAATGCTTCAAAAATTTCCAGATGCCTAAGTATTTTTTGTCTACATATTAATTCTATATTCAGATACAAAAATATAACTTTGGGGTTTTATATATACTAACATGATCCAGAAGATACAATTGAGGCAATAATGCTGCTGTCTCAAATGTAATCCTACTGTGAAGATAACAAAAGGTGAGCATGAAGGTGGCCTTAAGAACAGCATGACTTCCCCATCATGTTCATTTAGGAGCACTAGGTGATGAACTTCACTGAATGAATGACTTTAGTGGCTTCTCAATCTCAAGTACATAGGCTATGGGTGAGGAGACTGGAGTTTAAAGACCCAAGGATAAATGTGGATGTCTTCCTAGAGGGCCAGTTTACCCTAGGGAGGGTGAGTGGTAATGACTTGACAAAGTATCCTTCTATGAAAACTAACACTGACATATGAGAGGGCAGAATGCCAAGTTTACATGAACTTTTTAAATAAAATTAAAACTTCCAAAATTTCCAAAGAAATTTCAAACTTGCTACAGTTTAGGGGAGATACAAAAACCTTCAGCAGTTTTTCAAAAAGTCTAGGTAATGCAGGAAAGGAAGAGGAATACAGACCCAGAGAGGATGGATGTGCCTAAACTCTGTGGAGACTGCGAGACAGCTCCCCCTTGCCCCACGTGCACAAGCAGAATCCAAGATCTTTACAGTATCCTGATGCCAGAGGGCAGGGCCAAGATTTCCTAAGATTGCTTAAATCACTCTGAGGAGAAGGCTGCCAAGAACAGGGAGAGGGTGAGAGATGGCTCTGCTTCCCTCTGAAAG
The DNA here is from genome assembly GCF_020740605.2 of Lemur catta. Classification (NCBI taxonomy): domain Eukaryota; kingdom Metazoa; phylum Chordata; class Mammalia; order Primates; family Lemuridae; genus Lemur; species Lemur catta. The sequence goes on from NC_059141.1 coordinate 40,727,313, forward strand.
TGAGAGTCAGCGACAGGAACAGCGGGTGGAAGCAAATGAAAAACACATTTCCCAGCTTTACATTAAAAACTTCAGAAATGTGCAATAAAACACTAAGACTGGATGATTTCAAGATCTGTGAGTTCATACTTTGGCCCCCAGCAATTTTAGGTATTCAGAGAACTTAAACTTGAGTTTTTGTTTTGGTTAAGAAAGAATAAGACTCTGATTTAGGGAGTTTTCTAGTATACATTTGAAATCTAATTATTATGTATGCAAGCACATTATTTTAAAATATTCCATGCTCATTTTGAAAGAAACACACATTTCTGTGTGTATGTATTCAGAAAAAAGGAATTGATGAATATATATGACTATGTGATTATTAAGTAGTGGGAATATGGGAGATTTTTATTTTCTTCTTTATACTTTTCTGCATTTAAATTTTCCTGCAAAATTTTTATAATCAAATACCTAAAATAGCTAAAAGAGAAACTGTCCACGATCTAAATGTTATTTTTTTAAATAACCCAAAACCTTCTGTCTTACCTACTGAAATATGCATCATTCCAGAGCTGCCATTCAAATCCAATTAGAAATTTAAATAAAAACTCGTAAAATTTATTGGCAGCATTAAAAGTACTAAGCTTATTTGAAAGTACTGAAGCACATATACCACTATGTAGTAATGCTGAATGAAAATGAAACCTTGGTAATAAGAATTCCAACTATTTTTTAATAAAAGCAAATGGCCCACACTGATAGACATCTATCAACCATAATTCCTATCAGAACAATACACATTGGCTAAACTATGACAGGACAAGCGTTACTATCTCCCCATTCTATATAAATCCAAGTTGAAAATAGTAATCACACTGTAACTATGGTTACCAATTGTAGATAAGAGTTGCATTTCCTGTTCACTAGTGTTAGCTGTGTCCATAAATCTTGACTTCTCTTTGTCACATCAGTTTTATATACATGTTTAAGTCCTATTTCAGAACTAGCAATAAAACTCAGATTTTACCCATTTAAGAGAGAAAATATATTTATATCTGTATTATACACATTTCCTACCCCAAATGCACCTGAACAAAAAACTTTTTTTGGAAAGAGAAGCCAAAAAGTTTAATTTTGAAGTAGTATATTGGATCAGCAAACAAAATCCAGTCATAAAGTTTAGAAGGATTTTTTTTTCTCGTCAAAGAAGAGAAAATAGTAGTAAGCGATGATTACTCCCAATTAGACACTGATACATCTTCACTAACCAGAGAGCCCATCTCAAAGACTCTGGCCATATCCCACCAGCATGTCTGTGTCCATCTGGCCGCCACATTCCCTCTGCTCTCATGGCACAGAGTTGCTTTCAAAAAAATCTCACTCCATAGCAGTCAAGATGCACCGAAGACACACACCAGGCCAATTAGATATTCTGGCTCAACCTAAAAGCAGCAGCTTTAAGATTAAGGGTTTACAACCCCCCAAATATCATCCCTGACCAATGTACATAGAGGAAAACATTAATTAAATCAAAACAACAGAACTTAGCAGAAAACTGCATGTTTTGTTGTTGTGGTTGTTTTAACAATATTTTGTCTTCAGCTATGAGGTCAGAAGCTAAGAGAAATGAACTTATACCTAGATGTTTCTTGTCAATTTGGTAACTATACTCTCAGAACAAAATAATAAATACTTTTAAAAGGACTTTAATTAAAAGAGGAAGAGAGAACCATGGAGTTGTAAATTTGGTCTCCAGAATAATGTTCATAATGAACAGGCAAGCAGATAGTAGACCCATTAATGCTCAAAATATGATGGCCCACACGTGACATGATATAAACTGTGTATTTAGGAGATAAACAATAATATAATTTCTCTAGGCCTTGCTGATTATGACATCCATCTTTAAGTGATTTTAACTTGTTCACCTTGGTTATCTAAGAAAATGATCAGGAAATAATAAAAGGAAATTGTTTTGTCCCAGCTAATAAAGAGCTTCATATAAAACTATAAGCTCCTAAGGGTATTTACTCTGCTATTTTAAACTACATTATGCAATTACAAAAACTATATGCAGGCACTCACCATATGTTTTTGATGAAGTTTAAGGGGACAACTTCCAAAGTGTAGCTCTGCTCTGGTGCTGAGAATACTGGATTTACAGTCAAAACTCTGAACATGAATTAGATTTATAGCCGAACTCTGAATATGAATTAGATTTACAGCCCAAACTCTGGCTCTGTTATTTTATAGGTTGTATCCACTTGAGCTTCAGAGAACCTTCTGGAGATTTAGTTTTTCTTCTGAAAATGATGTCCTCGCTTAAACATTAGATTATGGATGCAAAATGAAGAATAACAATCATGCATTTTCCAACTCTAGTTGGAAACAATATAATCATGAATGGAGAATTTTTCCCCTAAATTAATATAAAAGATTGTTTATGAGCACATTCCAGCTTCAAGACTGTTAAAGGTAGCACACTAAAGGAAACTAAGCCAGTGAATAAATCTTCTGGAACACTCACCAAAAAGGCTCACTTTTATTCTTCAGGTGAACTCCCTTTACAAAGCACATGCAATTCCACAATTCTGCATGCCACAGAAAACTATTACTTAAAATATGCACTTACTGTAATTTCAAAAAGGGTGGTGGTGGGGTAACAGAGGGCCTTTGATGCTGACATTTTTGAAAGTGAAAAAAAATACTTATCCTCCTGGAGATTTCATAATTATGGGATTTAATTTGCAGGAAATAACTATGGCAACAAGTGAGAAGTATAAGGGGAATGGCTGATTTCTGTCTAGAAAAAGGAAAGATCATAATGCCCAACTAGATCCGGAACAAGATCTTACAAGTTCAAATAATACCTGAATTATACAGAATATGCAACAAAATGCAAGAAGAAAAGTCAATGAAAAAAATCACAGAAATCATTTTTTTTCTGTACTATTTGGTCTCGAATTACGTTCTAACTTCTAAAGAAAAAAGGATTTAGGAACACAAAGTTCAGGTGAATGCAAAGCAATGATTTAAGTATACATATATACACGTACACATACACACACACACACACACACATGCGCACACACACAAAGTGCATGAAGAACACTGAAAAACAAGAAGTATTATAAGGCTATTACAACGAACAAGAGCAGTTAAGATATTGAAGGCTAGCTCGAGTTTGGTCATGTCAATCTCAATAAATAAATAAATAAAAATACATAAATGTAAAAAGCTCTTAGAAAGCCCAGGAAGTTCCCATATAAAATTTATCAGAATGACTCGGAACACAGGTAATCAAAAAAAAGATGATGCAATCATTCTAAAAACTATTTAGTAAAATCTAATTGTATATCTCTGTGTTCTTTCCACAGTAGAGAAATAAGACTAAGAAAGAGCCTAAAAACAAACAGGTTGAAGCATTTTCATGTAATCTATAATTATCCTGCAGGAAGGACATCCCTGGGATAATAAGAAGGCAGGTGACTTTGTCAAGTTTAAAATACATAACTGACAATTATGTAAGAAAGCAACTATCATTACCCACTAAGTGAAATTTTCTTTTAATGAGAAATGAAATACCAGTCTTCACTTAGGGAAAAGGATGGTAGGAGAATAAACTCATTATTAATCCTCAAAGAGATGAGTTTCTTTCCTGTGATGTAACATTTAGGACAGGAAATTTTCCAAAGACTCCATTTGTGAACAGTCAACACTCAACATTTTTAACAAACAAACCTGGGTAAGTTATTAGTCTGTTCCACCTGGGGCCTTTTCATGGTCCTAATTAAAGTTCAAATTCAAAACTAGAAAATTGGCATTTCTCATACTTTTTGATTTTGTTCATAACAGTCACACATTTTTCAACAATGCTAAAAAAAATCTGTAGCTATTTCAGTAGATTTTATGACAGAGGATTTTATACAATGGCAAAAACAAAAACTCAGGGGAATGAAGAGTGACTCATGAACTTCATGAAATTAGCATTACAGCTCTATGTTTCAAATTTGAAAGCAAATATTTAAAGACAATTGAGATGAAATAAATGGCAATTCTTTCAAGTGTATAGAGATTGTTTTAAGGATATAAACAGATTATGTCTGAGAACGAGAAAACCCTGTACAAGATACAAATTTTCAGTATTTTAATTACTGTGACAATTTTGTTAGTCTGATAAGAATAAAGAAGGTGAAAGGACAAAATGATGTTTCTGAGCTAATCATTTTCATTGACAGACTATTCTTGTTTAAAAATAAAACCAAAACTTGATAAATATATTTCATTAATACAAATCAAGGAAAACTAAATAGAACATGTTAGTGGTTAAGAGCAAAAGCTTTAGGGTCATAATACCTACCTTACAGGGTCATTATGAAGTCTGAATTGGGTAGCTAATGAAAAGATTTGGGCGGATGTGATGGATTCAGTTTGGTCATTTTCAGTATGAAATGCCCATGACAGCTCAAGACCTATGAGGTATACAAGTAGGAATCATCAGCATTTTAAAGATATTAAAAGCCACGGGAACAGATGAATTCATATACGGAGAATGTTTAGAAGGGGAAGAGGAGAATGAAGCTGGAAAGAATTAACACCTAATGGACAAGATTGCAAAGTAATTCTTGTGGTCGGTCCAGAGATCTAGGGACATTCAACCTCAATTGAAAGAGGTGAAAGAAAGGGGGGTGTGAAAGCTAAAACAAAACTGATTGTTACTCAATTTCAACAAAATTCAAATCAATGTATTTGAGCATCTACCATTCATTCAATCATTCAGCAAATACATTAATATAATAAGCACTTTGCTAGAAACTGGAAATACAATGACAAGACAGAGTTAATATAAGAAGATAATGAACATGGAAATAAGGCAGGGGGGAATATTATCACCAAGGGCTCCTGGGTCAGCCAACTTGGATATTCACTACTTTTGGCAGTTCTGTCCATAATTATAGGTGAAAATTACAACTTGAGATATTTGGCAACAAGGTCATTCAAATAGCAATTCCCCCAAACTCCGTGCAAACTCTGATAGTAATGGCTTTTTTAGATAAATACTCCTTTGGGTAGAAAACAGCTAAAAAAAGTTTTGGATCTGTTCATGTAAACATGAATTACCATGTTCATTTACACATCAGCATCTTGTAAATTTGGTTTGTGAGGATCAGTTTCCCTGAACTGGACTGCAGATGAATGTGCTGACAAATGACACTGCCACCCTTCCAAAGCGCAAGATCTTAGAAGCTCGTGACTTCATGGAGATGCTGTATTTTGTGAAACTCCGCCCAAGTAACCATCCAATCTCCTTTGTTATTCACCCCTATTAAATATTAATATGAAACATTTTTAAAGGTTGATCAAAGTGATCTTTTAATAAGCCTGAACAGGAGGGGATAAAATTTTCCAAAGAGTAGCAAGGAATATGTTACTGCTAAATGCTGATCTTTCTACATGCTCAAGTCCAATCCCAAATTGTCATGATGATTTTTGGAAATCCTACCGAAAGCCTGGCACAAGGCACTGTGAGCACATGTTTTCAAAGTGATTTCTTCATATCCGCCAGCATGACTAATATCCAGGCCTCTAGCCAAAGCCATGCCTTACGTTTGGCTGCCTGGCCTCTGAATGAAATTCCATGGTTCCTATTGGCTAAAAACACAGCCACATATTGGAACTTCCTATTGAACCTGAGAGCAAAAGCCTTCATATTCCCATTTGCATCCTAGCACAGAGACCAAAATATACTGTCTTCATCTCCAACGAGCTACAAAGGCACAGGGTTCCCCCAGAACTTAGGTTTATAGGACACATTCCCTGAAAGATATTCCTTAAAACAGTCATGTCTAGAAGCAACAGTGGACACTGCTACGAAATCCTGGCATTGCCAAAAAATAAAAGTCAGATTAAAGTCCTGGCATTGCTATTCTTTTTTGTTCCTCAATTCTCATATTTCCTCCCACTCCCCATATTGCTCCCTTGATTATGAAAAGTAATGCCTTCTGTCATCTCCTGTTGTTCCTTAATTCCTAACCAGAAGCCTTGCTCTGTGTTGCTCTCTGACTCACGCTGAAGCTCTACCTGCCCAGTGACAATCACAGGATGTTGGACCCAAAGCCTCTGTACCATCACCTGTTCCAGACCTCACATTCACAGGGGACACTGGTGTCCAGAGAAATTAAGTCAGTTGCCCGAGAGCAACAAACTGGTTTCTGCCAGAACCCAGATCTCCTAATTTCCAAGCCAAAGAGATTGCCAGTTTTTTCTTTGGCTAATCCTCAATGATCTTATAATAAAATCCTCCCCAGACTTACAAGTGCTCTCAGCGACCTAACCAAAATCATCATAATCACTCTCTAACAACACCTAAGATGTCTCATTTACTAACTTAAAATAAAAAACAAACATACTTAAGATTTTATTCAAGAGACTCTTGATCCTAGGAAAAGGAAAAAATACAATATAATACAATAAAGAGTGTTACAGAACCATGTTAACAAAGAAAAATTAAAGAACTAAGCAAAGGATTACCCTAAATTTTGAGTATCAAAGAAGGATGCATGACAGCCACATCTTTCTAGTGTTTAACAAGGATATGTCAGTGTTGAACTCTGTTACGTACATTATCTTGCTTAAACCTGTAACAATGTATGAAGTATTTTTATCTCTATTTTTTTAAATAAATAAGCTGAAACTTGATGACGTTAGGTATCTTGCCAGTCCCATGAAATGCTTAGCAACTAGCAGAGCTGGGATTTGAAAAAAGGTCTGGGTCCAGGGCCCAGGCTTTCCATCACCATAAAATGCCCTATCGCTGGAGGGGAAAGGTAGGAAATACCATGGCTCACAGTAAGCAAAGAGACTTCTACCTGTAATATCTCTATTATAAAAAGTTAATTCCAAAATAATGAAAATGGCCAACATTTCCAAAATATTTTTAAGTGTAATATCCTGTATGTTCTTATACAGCCATGGCACCTAAATTCTGTAAATGGCACGTCCTTTTGTAACCCTTGCCCATTTTCTCCTTTCTGCATGCTCATGTTCCTTCAAAGATAATTTGATAGAATGATAGAACGATACAGAACTTTGGTTCAGTGGGCTCTGTTAGCTCTTTTTGTATACTTATTCTCTCTTTGATGTTATATCAGTATGTTACAGCAATTTAAAAATAACACAGAATTATATTTTGTTGGGCCTTTGCTTTTAATGACATAAAAATGTTTGTCAAAAAGCCACTAATCTCAAAAAATTAGTATGGTAGAAAGAACCACAGAATAAATAATTAAGAGACCCAGGTAATGGTGCTGGATAAACCTCCTACTAGCTCAGGCATGTCACCCAACACTGGAGTCAGTTTTATCATCTGAACCAGCACTGATTCCATTACACGCTGCTCAAGGTTCCTTCGGTTCTACCATCCTAGAGGCTGAAATCTGTTTCTCCTGACGTCTACACCTGTTCAGGAACCCAGTGCTCACCAGAGATTATGACACCTCCAATTTTAGGAAGGCTCCGGGTCTCAGCAAGTCTGACTGATGGAACAGCAAAGAGATGTCTATTTCTGGCCTTTCTCATCGGATGTGAACGAAGCCACACAAACAGGCAGGGAATCTCGACGTTACGTCCCAGTCATGTGGAAGGGATTACTCTCAGGGGAGACTTTAACAATGTGCTCAGTGCTGTGACAGATTTTTATAAGGGGGTTTTAGGTACATCAACAAGGGACACAAAACCTCTAGGGAAGATGCTGCTAAGTGACACCTGAGCAGAACTCGCCCAGAGTGGGTTAGGTGTCTCCACTGTCCCTGTGATCAAATCTCTCTTTGCATTTGCTGTACTGATTTATAATTCACTGTGGGAGCCACTGGAGCAGAGTCTGTGGCTTTCTTATTCGTGGTGTATCTCCTGCTCTCAGAGCCTGGCACCCTCGAATTGTACTTGCTGGGACAGTCTTGACAACATAGAATGGTTTGGAAAATGTGAGCATGATGGGCACACTGAGAACATTCTACCTAAAGCAGCTATAAATTTTGAACTAGTACATTTAAAAATTGGCCTTTGGGATACTAAAAATTGAGGGGATTGGGCAAGTTATAATTAAGAGAGAGAGTATAGGAAGATAAATAATAGGACAGGCGAGGTGGCTCACGCCTGTGACCGTAGCACTCTGGGAGGCCAAGGAGGGAGGATCGCCTGAGCCCAGGAGTTTGAGGTTGCAGAGAGTAAATAATAATAATAATAATAATAATAATAATAATAATAATAATAATAATAAATGAGATGGCAAAAACAGAAAGAAGAAAGTCATATAACAGGAAGGGGGCTCTTGAAAAATGAAGATCTACTCAAAGACTGAAAAACTTGACTGAAAAAAATTAAACATTATGTCTTTCTCACCAGCTGATGCTCCAGTTGTACCAAGTGGCAAGAGATTTACCCCCATCCTAGAAGTATTTCTGAATAGGAATTCCCTTGCAATAATTTAAATACATGCAATGGGGAAAATAATTAGCAATTCCTTAATTAAATCTCATTTATACTCTAATAAAAAGAGCAGCGAACCAAAAGTTGCATATTAGTTTTTGGTTTTGCTTTATGTTTCTCCCCTTTTTTTTCTTTTTTACTCCACCTGAAGAAAAGCAGCAGGTAAATTTTTGTTTTGTTTTTGTTTTTGAGACAGGGTCTCGCTTTGTTGCTGTGGGTAGAGTGCAGTGGTGTCATCATAGCTCACTGCAGCCTCAAACTCCTGGGCTCAAATGATCCTCCTGCCTCAGCCTCCCAAGTAGCTGGGACTACAGGTGCACACTATCATGTCTGGCAAATTCTTCCTATTTTTAGTAGAGATGGGGGTCTCACTTTTGCTTAGGCTGGTCTCAAACTCCTGAGCTCAAGCGATCGTCCCAGACTGCTAGGATTACAGGCCTGAGCCACAGCACCCAGCTAGTCTTAAATAAAATATAAACGCTCAGTTAAAATATATGGTTATTAGTAACAAAAGTATCGTCAAATTTTATAAGCATATTTGAGTTCTAAACTTTCTGATTTTATGAATCCAGGCCTTAGCAAGTCTGACTGATGAAACAGCATAGAGAAGTCTATACTTTATCTGCAGCAAATACTTTATTCTTAAAACACTCCAAGCCATGAAATCTTAAGAATTTTTCAACAATATAAAAGAAACTAAATTAATAACTGTTCTTATTGACATATTCATGCAAATACAAAGAAAAGTGCCCCTCAACTTTCTGCAGCATATACAGTAATACAATTTTAAAAGATACTTTTCAAAACAGACTTTAATTCTTAAAAGCTGTAAGGTAGATTTTTAGCTTGCCTTATTAATCTAATAAACAAAATAAAAATATTTTCTTCCTAAAATTCCATGCTCTCCATGCTCAATGCTGAGTTATTAAGCTGAGGAGCCACATGTATTTCTTCCCAAATTTAATAACACAAATATGTTATTTGTTCTAAAGTTAGAGCTATGAGCAATTGGGAAAAAAATAAATTTAAAAAAGGACCTTATTCTTTAGAGGGGGGAAAAGAAAATAAGCCAAGTAGTGAGACATCTATCTTGAAAATTTTTTGAAGATATGTGCATTTTATTAATCTTGGAATACTCAGAATGTATTTAGCACATCATCTAGAATCACCCAATATTGAAAGAAGAGAAACAGGGAAAGGTATTAAGGAAATAAATTATTCAAAGAAGAAAAGTATGATATTTAGAATGTGTCCTCAAAAGGAAATCAAATATCTTAGATAATCATTTTGGCCCAACTCTTCATTAAGCAAAGACTAAAGCAAAGGAGTTTCCTAATACCTGAAAAAAATAAACCAAACCCGACTGAAAAGATATGAACAACAGTTGAGCATGATAGATGGGGTGCACCCTTAATTAACAAACAGTGATTCTCAAATTTTAGTGCACCTAAGAATCATGGCAGGGTGGGAAAGAGGTACGAGTCTTGCTAAAATGCAAATCTCCAAGTGCCAACAGAGAAATTCTGACTTGGAAAGTGTACTTGGTGAACCCCAAGACTCTGGAAATTAGACTTAGGATCCACATTTTTAATAAATTCCCCAGATAATACTGATGCTGTTGATTCATTGATTATACTTTTGAAAATGCTGGGAATCTCATCAAAATTTCTTCTTATATGTTGAGAACAATTATACTGGGGAATAGAATTCACGTTAAGTGCTTTTTCTACTGTAGCAAAAGTAAGAAAGATACAGGGCAAAAAGAGGTGTGGGAAAGGGTAGAGAATTTGAAACTCTTTAATTATATGAGATAGATATCATCTGGATTTACTTTGCATACCAGCTAATTGAAATGTTTGCTGAAAGTATAATAACTCAATTTAAGAAAACCCCTTAGGCCAAGTTTTGTTTCACTCCAAAGTATAAATGCTTGGACAAGTTTACACATGCCCTGGAAGAGAAATGAGGAGGTAGACAGGAAAGGACAGTTAGATGAAGAGCTGCTAAAAGATGTTGAGAAATGTTAAAAAAAAAATTGTTTAACAGTTTTATTGAGATATAATTCACACGCCATACTATTCACCCATTTAATGTGTAAACTTCTAGTATATTTACAGAGTTGTACAATCATCATCACAATTTTAGAACTTTTATCAGCCCCATACCCATTAGTGATCACTCTCTGTTCTCTCCTTTTTCCTAGCCCTAAGCAACTACGAATCTACTTCCTGTCTATAGATTTCCCAACTCTGGATATTTCATAGAAACGGAATCATACAATATGTTGGCCTTCCGTGTCTGGCTTCTTTCACTTAACATAATGTTTTCAAGGTTGATCCATGTGGTAGCAAGCATCAGTATTTCATTCCTTTTTATTGCCAAAAATGTATTTTTTCAACCAAATGTTTAGAAAAGAAGAATCCTGATAAAAGTCTTCATTTATTCATGCATTAGACAAAAAATACCATATGTTACCAGAGGCTGTTAAATTGTTTAAATCAAAGAGTTGATCTTATTTGATATGATTTAACATTACTAGACATAGTCTTGGCAATTTTTATCTCATTTCTATGAATAGATTCCAGCCAGAAATGGATCTATATACTATTTTTATACTGATAAAATACATTTAATAATTTATTCTAGGCAAAATTATAGCGCTTTTACTATAAGTGGTTGCTTTAGAAACAAATGACAATTTATACAATAGCCATAGTCTCAAGAAATTTATTATCCAAAGTTAATGTACAATCCAAAGGCAAACAACATAAACATGAATAATAATACTTAAAACCAGTTACTCTGTGCTGAAATATCCACTAGAATCAATAGCTTCTTTGAGGCACAATGGTTTTAATCATTGATATCACAAAATATAAACTCTGAAAGGACAGGGACATTTTACTTGTTCATTGATATTAATCTATCCTGTGGATATATTAATATATCCAGGACTCAAGGCCAGTGCACTAAAAAATAATTAGTTTTTATGTTATTATTTAATAGTTATTGTTACATGTTATATATTACATTATTATTTTAGTTTGTTTTAAAATAACTTTACTTAGAAGAATCAAAAACATAAAGCTATAGAAAAATTAAATAAAAATCATCTGTGATCACATAGCTCAGAGAAAAGCCACAGTTAATATTTAGCACATTTTCTTCTAGCTTTTTCTGTGCATAAACAGGTATATTAATTGGTATACAGTATGAGTTCAAGTATATATTTCACCATCGCTTTACTGCTTTTCAACAGAATTCACATATATAATAAAAGGCCTTTAGATATTAATTTAGTGGATATTTTTGCAATCATATTCATATCATCTTATTTATAACATATAACATGTACATGGATCTCAAGGAAAGGATGCAAGTGAAATAAGTACCAGCCTTTTTAAAAAGTGTAATCTTATTTCCATTAATGAACTTCCTAAGAATGAACTTTTATGGGTAGAAAACAAAACAAAGGCCTCCTACAATCTGAAGCTATGCTCATGTGTACTGAACAGGACAAAGACAATTTCTTGTCCTCATTTACTCATCAGGAAACAGGGCACAATACATTAAGATTACAAGATTTGCTTTGGTAATCCAGTGTCTCCTCTCTCCAAAATTCTCCTGCTGGGGCCCACCCCCCACTTCACCTCTGGCACCCAGAGCTTGTTACTACTCTTCCTCACTAAAATCAGAGAGCATACGTAGGATGAGGTTGGCTGGAGGCAGCTGCCTGGGCTACTTACTAGTCACAGTTCTATCACCTTAGATGAACCATTTTATTATTCAAAGCATGAATGTCTCAGCTATAAAAATGAAAGCTCTATGCCAGCGGTTCTCAGAGTCTCGTCTAGATCAACATCACCTAAAAACTTCTTGGCACATTCTCTGGGTCTTTCCCAGTCCTACTGAACCAGAAACTGGGAGGAAGCCCAGAAAATTTGTTTCAACATGCATCATGCTTCTGGTGCATGGAAAAGTTTGAGGATCATTGCTCTACTCTTCCTCAAACCTCCTGCACCTCCTCCTTTACCCTGGCTATGAACTGTTCTCTCGGCTTCCCACTTCCGGAAAAAATCAGGCAAAAAGGACACGTGTCAACTCAGAACAACACAACCAACCTGCCAGCATCATTTGTGGCTCCATACCCTGTCTTACCCAACCAAGACCTTCCTGAAGGCAGTCCCTCCACTTGTGCATTTGGTCCCATCCTTCTACTCAAGCACAATGTTGCACTAATTCTCCCTTCTTTCTTACTCATCAGGATTATTTTCTTCCACTAGATCAATTTCATTATGCTACAAACGTGCTGTTATTTTTTCCATCTTAAAAAAAAAATTCCTCTTGACTCTCACCTTCCTTGCTAGCTATTGCCACTATTTCTTAAAATTGAGGTATAATTAGCATACAGTAAAATGCACATATCCTAAATGTTCAGGGTAGTAAGTTTTGATCATATCTAAACCCACGTAAATACCACCCAAAACAAAATGTAGAGCATCTCCATCACTCAAGAAAGTTCCTTTCTGCCCCTTCCAATCAACTCTGGGTGGTAGCACTCAGGCCACCACTGATCTGGTTTGTAGAAGTGAGATTAATTTTGCCTGTTCTACAACTTCACATACAAGGAATCTTACAATATTTACTCTTTTGTGTCTGGCTTTTTTGCTCAGTGTAATATATTTGATATTCATCCCTATTGTTGCATGGTATCTGTTATACATTTTTTATTTTTTATTATTGAGTAGTATTCCATTATATAAACACAGTACACTTTGTTTATCCAGTCATCTGTTGGTGGATATTTGAACTGGTTCCAGTTTTTTAATATAATGACTAAGGATGCAATGAACATTCATATATTAGTCTTTTTGTAGACTGATTTGTGTTTGATAAAGAAGCATACAGTTAGACATCAGCTTGGGTGGGTTATTGTCTTGGATAAATCATCTGTTCTTAAATTTCAGACTCAGCAAAATGCAGGAAGGACCTCTTTCATAAAGACACTAGATTGTTCAATCAAAAACCATGCCTCTATGAATACAGAGCATAATAACAGTTTCAAAGCATTTGAGAGAAATGTATGACTCATTTCTTTACCCATAAATACTCTATCAAACATTCTGTCCATTCCTTTCCATCCTTACCCTACCAACACTTTGTGCCTACTGTATTTAGGACTACATTTGAATAAGAAAAGCAATTTATGTAAGCAAAATGCTTGTACCCCTGTAATATTCTGAAATAAATTTTTTTTTTAAAAAAAGAAGAGACCAGAGAGCACTCTCCCACCCCCCACCTCATGTGGGGACACAGCAAGAAGGCAGCCATCTCAGGAAGGGGACCTTTATAGAACCCAAGCATGCTATACCCTAATCTTGGACTTTCCAGCCTCCATAACTTTGAGAAATAAATGTCTAAGCCAAAAAAAAAAAAAAAGAAAGGAAAGAATTTTGGGAGGACATAGACATAGGACCATAGTACCCTGCAGCTCTCAACAGTGATCCAGCCCTTTCTCAGGACTATTTCTGGGAAAGCTTCTTATTATATTTTGAGAGTACATGAACAAGTCACAGGTTTTTGGTCACACAGTCCACAAAATTAAATAATTCTACAAGGCTGTGCCCTTTCAGCCCACCATATTGGCTCTGGACAAATATTTGACTTTATATTCCTGTACATGTTAACAATCTCTAATTAACCCACTTCAGAAGGTAATATGTTTCTGCTAAAAGGGAAAATTATGGACTTGGAAACTGGATAACTTGTTTAAAAAATAAAATTATCCAGGAATGTGCTAAACCCAGAAAAAAAAATTACTCCAGACTTCAAGGAACTTTTGGCATATTTGGGGAACTTAACCATGACAATGTAGTGAAATATTTTATGTGCAAAAATAAAACTATGTCCAGGGTAAAATGCTGCCCAAGAAAAGACTGATCAAATGATTGAGAAACAGTAAGGTGCAGTGCTCAATAGTACAGATCTAAGAGCCAGGCTGCTGAATGTCAAATCCCGGTCACACTGCTCACTACCTCTGAGACCTTGGGTGGGTTTCTTCACCTCCCTTCAGCCTTGTCTACAAAACAGGGCTATAATAGTGCCTACCGCACAGTGTGTCTGTGTGGCCCGATATGTGTAAAGCACTTAGAATGGTGCCTGGCAATACAGATACAGTCATGTGCTGCATAATGACAGTTTGGTCAATGAGGAACCATAGATACAATGGTGGTCCCATAAGATTATAATGGAACTGAAAAATTTCTATTGCACAAATATTTACAATTGTGTTACTATTTCCTTACACTATTCATTACAGTAACATGTTGTACAGGTTTGTAGCCTAAGGACAGGCTATACCATATAGCCTAGCTGTGTAGTGAGCTATATCATCTAGGTTTACATAACTACACTCTCTGATGTTTGTATAACAATGAAATCACCTAATAACATATTTTTCAGAACATATTCCCATCGTTAAGTGATGCATGACTGTATTAGCTACCATCAGCATCACCATCATCATCCCATCCTCCTTAGCTCTCCTGACAGTACGAAGGGAGTAGAAGAGTGTTGAGGTCTTTGAAAGGAGATAATCATTATGTTGAGACGTAAAAGATAAGTAAAGGAAACAGCACGAGGATAGGCACTGTCAGAAATAACACTGCATGTTTGGGGGAAATAATAAGAAAAGCTAACTGAAATGTAAGTTTTAAAGATGAGGTCTCCTAGGAAAGGCAGGGTATACTGTGAGGCAAAAGAAATACGATTTAGAAGGTCCTGATATGTCATGGTAAGGAATATTGCTTGACAAAGGGGAGTTGCTGGCTATCTGTAAGCAGGAAGTATCATAATCAGATATAATGTTGGGAAGTTCACTTGGTAGATGTGAAGAAGAAATTGCAAGGGGGGATCAGAAAGAATAAGAGCTGGAAACAAGGAGTTAGCAACATGGAAAGAAGGAAGAGAAGGACAGGCACAAGAGAAGAGAAGGTAGAAGAATCAACAGAAGCTGGTTCCTGACTGATTCAGTGGTCAAGGATGACCTTTAGGGTTTTAGTTATGATTCACCAAGTCAGGAGTAGAAGAGTTGGGATTTTTAGGTAAAGACGATAAGCTCAATTTTGGACTATACTCAGTTTGAGATTGTGTTGGCAGTGTCAAATTGAGTTTTCCAGGGAGAAATTGGAAGTGCAGATAGGAAATTCTAAAAAAAAAAAAAAAATAATAATGAGTTGACTATACAGATGTAGGAATTGTCATCACACATAAAGGTGGTAGTTAAGCCATGGAAGCAGATAAAATCACATAGAGGATGCACAGTGAGAAAGAAAGATTCTCAAACATAATCCCTCGGAACACTGGCATTTTTAAGTTGGCAGAGACAGAAGATAGTGGACACTGTGGTTGATTGCTCAACATCCATTCCATCTTACCACAAATAATCAGAACATGCCAATCATGATATTTTCATTTCCTCTGCTAGTAACTAGGATAAATATAGACCCAATCAAAGCCAAAAAGAAGTATGGTAGGAAACTTCTAGGGAATTTTTCCTTGTTTATAGGAAATGGAAAGAACCTGACCTTTAATGAAATTGCTGAATTAATGTATCAACCAGATCCAAAGCCTGTCCTACTTCTAAACTTTCAGATATGCAAGATAATAACTGTCTTTAATGTGTGAGCCACTTTAAGTCAAGGCTTCTAACAGGTGAAGTAGAGAACATCCTTCCTGATAAAGGTATCCACGCTAGAGATGAAAGGAAATCATTAGACTGGAAGTGGGAAGAGAGTGGTATTATAGAAACCAAGAGTAAAAAGTTCAATATAGAAAGACAAGCATAAGAGAGATATTATCTGATCTACAAATGCAAATCCATGTATGTTTGTGCATATATAAAAACATTCTTTATGCTGATATATATTTCTATATACCTCGACTTGAGTGCTCACACACACTGTTTCTTGATCACTGTATTAAAAATTCATGACTAAGAATAATAAAAATATTAAATACTTGCCTGTTCCCTCTTTATAGTCTAGCCTGAAGCTTGGTATATGGTTTTCAGTAAGTAAATATTTGCAGAATAAATAAAAACTAGTTCCAATCAGATAAAGCGTTTTATTCTAGTCTTCTTTTATTTTTAAAACTTTGAGTGATCAGTTTTTTTTTCTATTAGTTACTATGGAAGATGCTCTATTACACTCAATAAGTATATACTTTAAAATGCAGCAATCTTAACACCTTTGTGGGAACATGGTGTGCTATGTTTAAGTATTACTAAATAAATACCATGAATGATATAACATAGATCTGATGATATAGATATAAATATGCATGTACTTACACATACAGCCTAATGCAAACCATGACTTTGTTTCATCATTCTAAAGCATTACCGCAGAATAAGACGAGTTCTACAGTAATTAAAAAAGAATTTACAAGCCCAGACAACTCTAGCTTACAAGGAACTTAGAAATCTAACAATACTTTCTCCACAAAGGATCAGATTAATAGCAGGCAAGAGAAAACATGTCAATCCTAGTCCTCACTCTTTCGTAAAGAGAGAAACCACTGTCTCCTGCAAGAAATGTCCACAAAGTAGCAAAAAGTGCAAATCAACAGCAAATGGCAATTATTTTGTAGTATACACTGATGAGACAATTTTAAGAAGTTTCTTCCACAGGCTTATAAACCAAGATTAACATCTCAAGGTCAATATCTTCTAAAACTATACTAAGATGCCTGAGTTTAAGGCTCATTTCACAGTTGTAGAAGCCTGCTACACAAAATGTGGTCCATAGACCAGCAGCACTGCCATTACCTGGGAATGTGTTGAAAAGCAGATTTGGGGGCTCCACCTAGACCTGGTGAATCAGAATCTGCATGTTGACAAGATCCCTCAGTGCTTGGTACACACATTATAGTTAGAAGCAATCTTGCAGAGCATCCTCCATTTGACCTGTGGCTTGAGTTCTCATTCAAATAATGCAGAGCCTATGACTCATGGTGGCTAGTCTCAGAATCCTAGCGCATTGCTACATTGTTCACTGTGCACACAGAGTTCCAGCAAAAAGCAAAAGGCCAACAGTCTGACTCAGGACCAAATAATGACGTGACAACTGCCTTTTATGAAATACTATGAAAAGCACTGGAAACAAATTTTAATACTTAAATTAGAGAAAATTCCTATAATTTCACTGCATATTCCAGCATAAGAAGTAGAGGGAGGAGAAGAGAAGATAAATTTGCAATTGTATAATTATAACATGAAGTGGGGCAAAGAGAGTTAAAAGGCATCAAGCCCCAAGCGCAGAGGCAGTCCTTAGTTGTGAATTCTTTAGAAGACTCCCAAAGGCTTGTCTTTAATAATTAACTTGTCATTGAAAATCCCTACTCCAAAAGGCATTTATTAAGTGTTCATATAGCTCATGTAATTAAATTAAGAACAGATTATTGGGGTATGCCTGTTAATTTTTCTTTTTTTCTCATTTCCAATTTCAAGATTGACAAAACTACTTGCTTCTAATTTATATACCCAGTACTGACACAGTGATTGGCATATAAGGGAGCTCAATAGCCAATGAATGAATACAAATAGAATAAATTTTTGCCTCTCTGATGGTAATTTATTGTTTGGGGAAGGATCAATAGTGACACCACCAAGGTTCAACATGAGACTCCACCTGCTTGACTCCCTAGTCATCCACTGAGCCCAGGGGCTTTTCAGAGTAACTAAATATCAAGCTGTCTTTACCAATTTGAACAAGTATTGGGATATAAGAAAAATTTTCTTACACTTCTCCATGTATTAAAACTAACATATTCATAACAGATGCCACAGTGCTCATGATGGTAGAATTGTGAATAAAGCCCTTTCTTACGTTTTGAACAATTTGGTTGTTTCCAAACAATTGAAGATAAGCTGGAAACAAACCATTGTTAAAACAAGCCAGGAAAAATTAAGTGTATTCTTTTTCCTATTTATCATTTTAGTACTTCATAATTAGAAATCTACATAATATTCCATATCTGGGGAATCTAAATTGCTCACCTTTCTCCAAGATGACTTCAAGAAGGAAATCTTCCATATAAACATTAGCTTGCTTTTTTTTTTTTTTAAATTATGGCTCAATTTATGCAACTTTAATTACTTTAAAGGCAAGAGTACTTTCTGTCCAAGATAAGAGACACACTCAACTTCCATTCAGTATTCTTTACACAACTTTTCGAGACAAAATAAATTAGATCATTTCTAATTTACAAAGGAGAAAGTCATAAGGCATGGTGAGGTTAAACTGCTTGGCTGGGAGGTAATTCAGAGGCAGACGGAAGAATAGTACCTGGGTCATCTATTTTCCAGGCAGACGGAAGAATAGTACCTGGGTCATCTATTTTCCACCCATGTGTACCACCACACCTTTGCATCTTTATAATTTACCAAAATTCAGACAGACTACCACTGGTGTGCAATTCTGAGAAGAACTTGTTTCAGAAAGAATTTTTCTTTTTTGAACATAACACAGGCTTTAAAACAAACAAAGAAAGAAACAAATCGTGGCCCAAGTGATTTGTAATAAATATGTGTCTAATATCAACCCGCTTAATGGTATAGTCAGAAAGAGTAATTGTGATTGTTCTGAAACCTACTTAATTACATTTAAAAATGCTTAATCCCCCACAGCAACAAAAGATAGCACACAAATTGAATTCCCAGGAAGCCATATATTAACATTTTGCTCTTCTGAGTTTGTGATGTAAGTAAGCATACAGATATACAAAGCAAAATACTGGAAGGAAATTCACCATATGCATGATGGATTTATTAAGCTTTTGATCTTAATTTCATTTGGAACATTTCCTGTACATGGCTCTCAAGGTTCTTACAGAGAACAAAGAGAAGTGTTCTTTGCTTGGTATTTTGTGCAATTATATTCACCTTCTAAAAACATTCAGTTGATTTGCCCCATAGCTAACTCATTTAAATCAGATGCTCAGGTCCCCTTCACAGCTTTAACAAGCTACTTAGGTGATTTTGATGCACATCAAAGTTTGAAATGCACTGTCCTACATAATAATGCAGAGATTTAGATACGCCACACAAAGCACAATATACTCAGAAACGCAAAGTATGGTTGATACAAATCACCCCTAAAATTTCACCCCTGTATCTCACAGAACAGAACTTTCAGCATCTCTTAGTAAAAGAAAATATTTTTTAGAGGTTTTATCTGCAGTTGTGTCTTCCCTTTGTGGGAGCATTCATTACCACTGCCAGATTCCTAACGATCCACCCACGGTCCCTATCTCCAAATCGCCTCTTATCCTCTTTTCTCCACCAGGTAAAAATTTTTCCTAAGCCTTTGTCTTCCCATTTCCACCTCTCTAACCCCAGAACTTTTCCTCCTTTCTCTATCCTTGAATCACAGGACACAGTCTACCTTCCATGTGGGATTGGGATAACTGCTCTTCACACACTCTGAAGCTTTTATAGTTCAAAGAGAACTTCATTGGAAAACAAAACAACAACAACAAAAAAACCTCCAATTTACAAAGCTCCATCTTTTTGTGATATGTAGTTCTTTAAACATGTTGAATCTGGGTATATTGATGTTTGAAAGAGAATACTATGGAATGAAACTGGAAATTTGAAATTAGCTTATTTTTACCTATTAATTTAATAATGATAAAATTTTGATGCACATGTTCACTCTTTCAACCAACCTTATTCTATGCCACTGTCTTTATTTTTAAAATTTTTAATGTTTCTAGAGACAGGATCTCACTCTGTTGCCTAGGCTGGAGTGCAGTGGCACAATCGTAGCTCACTGCAGCCTTGAACTGGACTCAAGCTATCCTCCTGCCTTAGCCTCCCCAAGTAACTGGGACTACAGGCGGGTCCTAGCATGCCTGGCTAATTTTTTTCCTTTTTTTTTTATTTTTTATTTTTTTTTATTTTAGTGATGGAGTCTTGCTATGCTGCCCAGGCTGATCTCAAACTCCTGGCCCCAAGCGAACTTCCCCACTTCAGCCTCCCACAAAGTGCTGGGATTGCAGGTGTGAGCCACTGTGCCCAGCCTATTCCACTGTCTTTAACTGACTTGACTGATTTTGCTAGGTAGACTGTCATTCAAATAACTATCATTGTATGTCATTAAAACACCAAATTTCAAGGTAGCTACTAAAATATATTTGTAAAACAATATGTATATATCCATGTTAAGAATAAACATTTTATAAGTACTTCACACTAACCCAATGAAACTGATTGATTTCAGTGAATATATTCTTGCCATATCAAGTGATTAATTAAAAGTCCAGTCACATTATCTTCTTAATCACAGTCTGGTAAAGTGACAGTTCTTTTAACCACTGTTCATTCATTTATTTGTTGTTATAGTCAAAGTCCTTGTTATATTGTTCTCTAGGATGTTGCAGGGTAGAACAGACAGAAAATTTTTTTTAAAGACTTGTTTAAATATTTACCTTTTATATCTTTCAGAAACATTTGAGGTTGGCCAAATATCATCTATTGTAAAACAGACAACTATGGCACTTACCCAAAGCCAGGGAGCTTCACTAAATTACCTGAGCTGCTGCTGCATCCATTATTGTAAAGAAAACACTGCAACTTTAGCTTGGTTTACTTGCCAACAACATAGCATTACAGATAAGGTTAGTAACATCTTAGGTGTCGTATGGATTGGAGCAGTTCCAGGAAGAATGATCCGTGCCCCAGATCATGTCCGCCCCCATCCCCCAAATCTGTCTTGCTAACTAAACTTTCACTATGACAGTTATTCATCTGGGTTTTATAAACTGAACTCTGGGAAGGGGTAACACATTAAGCAGCTGGCAATTATGCACACCCAACCTCAAATTAGTCTTTTGGCTTTTACTGGAGACAGCTAGCTAAGCGTGATGAAGAAAAAGGAGTTTCAATTTTTGGAAGGAATTGGGAATATATCTGAAACAGATAATATGAGGATGCTAGACACCTTGTGCACACACACAAAAAAGGTATGTATGAGAAGTTTCCAAAGGCTATTCGATTGCTTAAGGTGTTTCAGGCCCTACCCTAACAGTAAGTGCAGACACTCAAATAACATTTGAAAATACAGTAAGATTGTGAGACAACAAGGAAACCCCAGAGCAGTGATTCTCAAAGTGTTGTAAGAGACTCATCAGCAAAGGAGCAACTAGAATGTTTTAAATACAGGTTCCTGGGCCCTGCCCCATACCTACTCAGTTTGAATCTCTATGGGTAAGATCTAGAAATCTGCATTTTATAACAAGTACCTCAGGTCATTCCTACAGTGCCAAAGTTTGAGAACCATTGTACTAGAGGGTTTTAACACCTTTGCTTGAAGGCCCAAAACTGTCACCTTGAAATCTGTCACATACATACATATCTCACTTCACATTAAATATTTGATTGTGGTAATTATATCCTTTTATTAAACAAAGATTACTATTTGCAAAGCACTATCTACCTTGTGAGATGCAAACAAACCATGTAATTGTTCTTCCTTCCAGAACCTTACAGTCTCAATTTAATTAATCATGCCATCAAATGGGACATTAAAAGGTAGAAAAGAAGGACACCATCAAAAAAAAAAAAAAAAAAAAAAAGAGGATACTGTATTCAAAAGTATTCTCTACCAACCGGTGAATTCTCTGAAAACCCAAATCAATGCATTCCTGAGAGCTTTTGACTTTAAGACAACCCAAGGTGGAATGGGGTGGAGAGGACAGCAGGCTGAGAGCAGACAGGAGGGGGAGGGAGGGTACAGAGTGGAGACATTAGCACTGAAGACTCATTCTGACCCGCATCCTAGGAGAATGCAAACCACATTACAGGGAGTGCACTTCCTTTTTCTCTCCATATGACAAACCACGGTGCTGTCAAAGGAGAATGTATTTCTTCAAGTAAGGGACAGCACTTATAAAATGAGAACTAGTCCTTTAAAAGAGGATACATTTCAAAGTTTTACAACTCTAGAATATCCCATGTTTAAGCAAAAGAATAGAAAACATTTTAATTAAAACTTTTAACCAGTTAGAAAAGTCTCAGCTAAAGTGACAAAGCCTCAGGATGAGTTGATGGTAGCCAAGATACTGGGACTGCAGGGACAGTTCTGGTGGCCACAGCCACCGTCGAAACCTTCAGACCACAAGATGCAAACACTTATTCTTCCTCATGGTAACATATCACACTAGCAAACAGAAGCCTAATATAAACCCCTTGATTAAAAACAGGTTCCAAAAAACAAACAATGTATATAGAAGATAACCTGGGACTCCAGAGCCAGACAGACCCCAGTCATAATCTGCATCTTCCATGTTCGAGCAATGTAACCTTGAGCCTCAGTTTCCACATCTGTGAAATGGGATAATAATGGCATGAACTATGTAATTGTTGTAAAGATTCAATGAAATATCTATGTAAAACATTTGGCAGACTATCTGGCATTAAAGAAAGCTCTCTGGTTAGCTATGGCAACTAGAACTTTTAATGGTTCATCATATATATTCAATATAAAACAGAAAAATCAATTACTTATTCATACTTAAGTGTACAGCCTTACGTATGTGACCTTATATATATTTGAAAATTAATAACCACTTTTACTGATATACATAAGCAATCAGCAAACAGGTTGACTGTACTTCTGTTGACACACTGCTCTTCAAACTTTTAAATTTAATTTTTATCATTAGAGGACTCTGGCATCCAAAGAGCAATTTTGTAAATTAAATAACTGTTATTAGCCAAAGAAACCTAAACATTAAGGGAGTACAACTTATAAATTTATTTCTGTGCCAGAATTTGCTATGAAGTTCTTAATGAAGGGAACAACCATTAGTTACCATCAATAATAAAACACCAGAGATGACATTTATTGATCATTTCCTAAGTACCAGAACTGTGCAAGCACTTTTTGTGGATTGTCTCACTAAATCCTCATAACAACTCTGTAAGGTCAAAGTCTATTATTATCACCATTTTACAGATCAGGAAACTGAGGCTTCTTACAAAGTTAAGTAAGTTTTCTAAGGTCACATGTGCAAGAGCAGTGATTTCAGTACACCCAATACGAATCTGGAGCTTATACTCTTGATTCCCAAGCTATACTGCCTGAAATCCAGGACCGGAAATTCAGTATCTCTTTACTCCTAATCCACTCTCCTGTGCACATACCATGGAGCCTTGGATAGGCGTTAGCAACATAATGCAGCTTACTGGAAACCAGAGGCAATAATCCTATTCGATCTCATATTCTCCTTCTGAAGTTCCCCACTTCTACAACGGAATCAGGTCTTTATGAGCTGTTTCCAAGGTGTCCAGAGCCCCAGTAAAATCCCCCAGAAGAAACATCCACCCAAGGTCAACATGAATTCATGCTTTTAGGTTTTGGATAAATATCTAATACATGTCACTTATGAGTAAAGTAGTTAACAAGGTCGAAATGGCAAGTCTGTCTCAGGAAGCATTTGCTGTAGCGTGGAGACATCTGCTTATGACTGGGCAGTATGTGGGCAGCAGGTTCGGTCTGAAGGGGCACTAACAGTTTATGACAGACACGGTAAGTACAGCTTTCTTTACTTATGGCCAAATTTAGAGAGATTAAATAAAGGGTCCACTTTTCCTCCGGTATTTCATGCATCAGTTAATGGAAGTTGACTATTCCCTCTCAGGATTTGATTACAATAAAGACTTAATGGGCAGGAAAAGGTATTTTTTTTCCTGGAATGTAATTATTTTTGAATATTACAGCAAGAAATCCATTTGAAGAGTGGAATGCAATGAGGTTAGTAACTAAACAAATGTGTTTGGGATACTGAAAGGATCTACCAAAACCTCATCTATGAAGCATTCTTGAAGAAAATATTAAAACTGAATAGAATCAACCTCCCAAATTCAACTTCTAGTTTACAGAATTATAGGAGATGGAGGAACACATTAAAGGATACAACTAGGATCTGACAGGACACCTGATCAGATTTTGTAAACAAATCAATGCTGAGAAAGAACAGGAGGAGGGAAGAGTAGAAATTGTTCTAAAATTTAAGTCTTGAGAGACATTACCAAATGTAGTAAGCAGAAACTGATTTGGACTCTGACTCAAACAAACTAGCTACAGAGGGCATTTTTGAGCTAATAAGGGAAATCTGAATGTAGACTAGGTATTAGAGGTTAAAAAGGAACAATTATGAATTTTCTATGTGTGATAATATTATTGTAGTTATGTAAGAAACGTTCTCTTTTTTAGACATGCATATTGAAGCATTTCGAAGCAAATGACATTAGTTCTAAAATTTGTTTTAAAATACTTCAGCATCCTCCCTCCAAAAAAGAGGATAGCAATTATGGCAAAATGTTCATAATTGTTAAAATCTAGGCTGACAGGATTCATTAAACCATTTTCTCTACTTTTGTGTGTGATAAAATTTTTTATATTAATAGTAAGTTTTATTTAAGTGCAGAGAATCTAAAATTCTAAATATACAAAATTATACATCATGTTTTAATCAAATGATAATTATAAAATGCATGGTGTTTGAAAATTATAGCATAAAAGATACATATACAATTATATTTTTGAAAGAGTTGACATTTTACTTGCAGACTAAAAAAATTCATTTAGATCATCTGTCTAAAATTTTATGCTCATCATTAATCTCTTCATATTTCATCCACCAAGATATATTTTGTCTTTAAATATTTTAACTCCTGAAGACTAATTTTTGTTCAAATTAAGCATTAGCTATTTTTCCTTTGGAAATGACAAGAGACTACATTTTTCATAGAAAAGACTAAAAGTTCTTCCCTGTCAAGAATCTGAGTTCAATCTTTTATTTACTGCTATTTCCAAAGCTATTTGACATGTACAGTTCCTTATGTTTCAAAATTCTGTAGGCAGAGACAGGATCCATAGGTGCAATGAGGATTCCAACTCCTAATTTGCCCTCCACTCCAACTCACTCACAATATTTTCATTTCTTCTGGACCCCCAAATTTCTAGTGCATATATTAGAAAACCCTGAATTAGAAATTTTAGAAAAAGCTCTCTTCTTTTGCTTTTACAAAACCTCAAATCTGTATTTTCCAGGCACAATAAAATATATGTTAGAATCTCAAACAGATCAAGCAACCTATCATGGTTTACACAGTGAAAAGGTGAAGTATCACTATATGAGGGAGGTTCAATTTGTCCAGCCAGCCCTCAAAATCAATCTCCTTCTACAGCTGCCTGGATTAAGTCTCTTCACCCAATTAAGTAACAATTCTTACTCACAGTAAACCCCCAAAACTTATTTCCTCAGAAGACGACAGCAGAGGAGAAAAAGGACTGGGTGATTATTTCATTTTTTTAAATGTAAACAATAAAACTGATGAGAATACTCACTGATTTGGGAAAATATGCAAATATAATTATTTCCTTTCTATCCATTGCATTATTTTAGTAATAAAAAAAAGACTGTCCTTCTAGAGAAAGGTTACTGAAATGATTCCACTCCTACAAGGGAAGCAGTTCAGTCACCACCAGCATCCTTTAAAGAACTGTGCAAATGACATGCAATGAAAAAAAAAAATCACTCAAAGAAATTCCAGAGTGGCTCTAGAAAGCTCACCCAGGAATAACTACTTGGCTATTTTCTGAACTTTGATTAAAGAGAAAGATATGGCTGGAGCATCTTTCAAAACTCCTTGGGCTTAAAAAGATGAAATAATATATACCATATACTCCAAACACAAACACAATTCACTATTTTAAGTTATCTTTAAGTTTTCAGAAGCTTCCAAGGAATCCCTAGTTTCTCCAAAATTCAAGGTTCTGGATTTCAGTAGCACAGTGGTGGAGACGTGGCTTTGCTTCTAATCAAAATTAAAAATGTAAAATCCATGCTATTAGGAATTCATAATATGATGTTTATTGGGTCAAAGCTTAATATTGAGATTTTTATTTTTAATGAATAAACTATTAATAAAACTTACAACATACAAGACTTAGGAGTCCAGAAGGTGAACTAAAGGTTTCACAGGTCTAAGGTTCATGCCCAATTCCCTCTCAAAGCCTTGTTTTAAAAGTTCTATTCTTATGTCCAAGTTTTTTAAAAGGACATTTTTCCCATTAGCAGTAAAAGTAGTTACTGTGCAAATAATTAGTGGCAAACATACTTTATTTATTTATAATTCATAGCTCTCCATTTGCAAGATGTGAAAGATAACAATGCTTTGTGAAAACGACCACTGTTATAAAACAACATTTATTCATTCACACATGTATCCGGCATTTGGAAACGGGCTATTTGAAGGAATCATAAATGTTTAAGGTGATGAATATGCTAATTACTTTGATTTGATCATTATACAATACATACATATATCAAAGCTTCACATTGCACCCCCAGAATATGTACAGTTATTATGTGTCAATTAAAAAAGAAAGAAATGGGTTGTTTAAAAATGTCAGATCTACGAAACTTGGTGTTGGGGGTGACATTTGTTTACTATTAAAATCATCATTGTCAAAGATTAATGTGTCACAATGGCATAATGGTTAGAAGAATCATATCCTCTAAACATATTCTCTGAGAAAAAAAGTCAAAATAAAATAGGTCAGCATTTGGACTACTCTTGAGTCACTCCAGAGCAAAATTTCTAAAGGTGGATAAGATTTCATACATTTATCCCAGATAAAGCTGTAATAAATAGGAAACCAGTGAATCAAAGTACGTTCTAAGTATGTCAACTTGAAAATACATTTAGGCATATTTCAACAAATACTTTTATGAAATATATGTTTTCCAATAATAATAAATGAAAAGAACAAAGAAACTATCAAGAATTTATATGTAAAAGTAACTTTTCTTAATTTTTAGTCATTCAGAGTGATAAAGTAATAATTATTCTCAAATAAGGAAATAGCCAAATAGTAAACTGGACTCCAGATTTAAAATAAAAAAAAGCAAAAATGTCACTAGACTTTTAACTCATAGAGAATGAACAATAATGAAGATACTTACAAGATTCAGCTATAACAGTCCTATAATATTTTTTTAAAAACTACCTAATACTTTGAAAAGTCTTTAATGACAGTATATTTTTAATAGTGAATTGAATAGGAATTCACATTCCTATTTAGCCTAAAATGCTTTTAGATTCCCTTCTAAATATAGAGCTAGTATTTGAACATCCACATAGTAAATAAGGTCTTCAAATATTTAAAAAAGAAACTCCAATTATACTTCTTTGATTAGAACTGTGAATTAAAAAAAAGCTCTAATAATACTCTCGTCCTTAGGCAACTATTAATTTAGAATGTTTTACTTTGGGTGGGCCTTCAGATCATTCTCTTTCAGCCAAGCATTTTCCTTCCTCTAAGCTAGACAATTACATCTCATGACAATTACATCACTGTAGTATGGTGATATTCTAAGTTTCATTCCAAACTGGCCAGATGTGAAATGCAACGTGCTGTGATGCAGATGCATTGAAAATACCAACAATGCCAAATGATTTCAGGCTTTTGGTAAAAATCATCCTCCAAAAGCATATCCAACGGGCTTGCAAAATGAATTTCATTTTTCATTCTTTTAGCTGTGCCAACTAGAGATGCTTACAAAACCAATAGAGCCACTTTTTCAGGGAAGAGGGGACCAGGGAGTGGAGGAGGGCCCAACTTGATATCATGAGGTATGGTTAAAATGGAAAACCAGCACTTACCATCTCTCTTAGAGCACACACTCCAACAGTATCCATGGTACCTGCGTATCAGCATTTTAGAACTGCCTTACTGAGCTTTAGTCCATTAAATGGCAACATGAGTAAGAGCAGACAGGAAGTATAACAAGCAATGCCCAATGCCAGGTTCACTTACCTGCAAAAGGAAAAGCAAAGGTTTAAGTCTCTCTAATCACGAAGGCATGATTATCTCTTCACATCTCTACTAATTAGCTTTGACTTAAAGCAGATTTTGTGCTAAAGAAAAAGACAAATATAACCATGTGTCCTTTAATAACACTGTTTGAAAATACAAGGTCCCTTCCCTCATCTAGAAAATATGAATTCTTTGACAGGTACAAGCTAATCGGATGCAGAAGTGGAGTGAATATTTTCTTTATGGTGAGTTGATAAATAATTTCTCCTCAGTTTGTTGAAGTGCAGATGTGACAATAAAACAGGTGATTGAACTAGGAATTTCTTAAGATCTTGAGGATGTTTCCCCAGGAAGTGTCTAATGATTGTCACTAGATCAGTTGCAGCTCTTTCTTTATAGGATAAAATAGTGCTAGTTATTGCTGGGATTTTGCCAATGATCTCCTAGGCAACTGACAGCTAAAAGAGCCATAAATAGAGCTGCAAACATCATCACTGTTTGCTACCCTGAAGTATTTTGCCCTTATACACTTTAATGTGCACATTCTCAGAAGTATGTTTTAGCATGAACATTCCTCTTGTCTCAAAGCTTAGGAAATAGCCAAAATACTGATGCACTGGGAACATATAACTAGCAAAAAAAAAAAAAAAAGAGTACACATAAGATGAACCCTCTCTACATCTACATATATATTTAATATGTATCTAAAACCATAATAACCACTAGTATGTTTAAGCTCTTACCAAAGCATTTTGCATTGCAAATTCATTTTAAACAATTTGTTGAGGCATGAACTAGTATTATCCTTTTTTTGCAAATGAGGATGTTAAGAAACTTGCTCAAAGCCACATGGCCAGGAATGACAAAGTTAGAATAAAGGTATGCATTTTTAAATTATCAACTCATATTTCACAGATTCTTGAGTTACGACATCAAGTTCTTTCCCTCATGGAATTCATTTTGACATGTTCCTAAAAGACTGAAAAAGAGTCTGCAATTTTGCACTTCAAAAAACATCAAAATGACAATAGTATGATTTTACAGCTGTTTTCTGTAAGACAAAGAGTATCAATCCTTTAGAATAAACTATTCATAATAAGAGCTTGGTAGAAACAAAATGCTTCAAATTTGCAAGTATCAAATCACTATTTGTCCCTACACTAATTCTATGAAACTGGCCTCACAAAAGTTTCTTTTGGGATTGTCCATAGGATACCTGGTATATCAAATAATATATAAGATAATAAATATACATAACAGAACCTTTTTTTTCTTTTTAACTCACATGTTTGTGGTGACATAACAGAACTTTTTATAATCAACAGCATCCTACGTCCTTTTACAGCATACCCACATGGAAACAATGTGTGCATTCCACTGAAGTAGCCACCTCTCTCACTATGTTTAGAACCTTTTTTGTAGCTATCTTCAAACACTGTATGAATTCCACAAGGCAATGATCTCATTACTTTATCGTTGACATTTTGTTTTTAACTAAAAACCATATTACTTGGTAGAAGTAGTCCTTCACCTAGTAGCAAATAACTTATTTTCAAAAGTCAATTTTTTTCCTTACACAATATTTGCATTCATTAAAGTTATCACTTAGATAAATAGGTAAGTGATAGGTAGACAGAGCTTTCATATATATCTACATCTCAAGGCAACTATGTCTTGAATACATGTAGAACTTTCTAGAGTGACGACTTGGAAGGGCAAATATTCCTTTGAATATTCTTGCACATGTGTGTTTTTTTTTCTTTATTAATAACCTTATCATTGGGGCCAATATATAATGGATCTGTTTCAATAGTCCTTGATTACCTGCCATGTGCCACATACAATACTAAGCATTTTCACATATGTCAGCTGATTTTACTTTAGTAAATATCCTCTTATAAAGACAGTATGATTCCTATTTCACAGATAAGGAAACAGAGATTTAGAAATGTAGCATGAGAGAGCCAAAGTCCACAAAGCGATTCACTGGGTTTCCACCCAGGTCTCTCCACACCATAAGACATACTTTGAGCTACCTGCTTCCATTTGACTCCATGACTATCTCTGCTTCATAAGGAGAAGGTGTCTTATATCCTTTCTGCCCTCAATTTGTTAGCAAGAGAATGTTGGCCAACAGGAAACATGTCCAGAATGGGCATTTTGTTACTATGGCTATAACTTTTAGTCATGAAGGAATTAAAGGGGAAACATGACAAGACAAGGAATCAGACTAAAGAACAGAAAAAGCAGCTCCAAATCATTATGTTTTTGGGAATTCCACAAGATTATAAGTAAAATTGTTGTGGCAGAAAATAGCAGTAATGTATCTGTGCTTTGCTCTACTAATAAAGTTCCATTTCAGAGTTGCATAATAAAAGCTATTAGCAACTAGAGATAAAATAAATACTTAATGCATCTCAGAGGGTATCTTTAATACAGGAGTTCTTTTATGCAAATGGATCTTCACGTGTCTCAGAACATTATCCTCAAAGCATTTACAGATGCCTGCATGCAGCCTCCAGCCTCTTGTGACGCACATTTATTCAGAGATAAGACCTCAACTCCCTGCAGAAGATTGAGAATACACCCAGCCCACCCCTCTGCTCCCAGAAGGCCCTCCTGCTTTTCACCCACCACTTCTCCCACCCTTCACTCATTAGCAGGACAACTGGAAAGGACTTTTTTTTTTTTTTTTAAATGACTGGAGACTTTGCAAACTGAGCAATATACAGAATATCTTCCTTCCTAAAGAGACATTCAAATGTTCGGGTAATGATAGAATTTCAGAAACATTTAAAGGTCTCAAATTCCAAAGTAAATATTAAATCAAGATTAACAAAGCCATCCTGGAATTATGTTTTGGAAACATTAGCAGCTCTCCATACAGGATAGTGTGTCCTTCTTCACTATTGGTGACACTCATGGAAATCAAATTTCCTGGACAAGGGACACACATCACAGGTTTCCAAGAACTTTCATCTTTCCCATCTCTTAAAAAAAAGTACAACATGCAGACATCAGTCTGGGTCTTATCCTGTGCAGGAAAAATGGTCATCCTCATCTCCCAGAGGCAGGGAAGTAAATAAAACAAAACAAAAACAAGAAAACACAAAAACAAAATTCAATAGGGCTGTTTTGCATCAATTGTCTTGTTCTCTTAGTGCAAGTCATTGAAAACCAACACTCATTCTTGTTGCCAGCTCTTTTTGCCCCAGCATCAAGCAGTGCAAACATTCCTTGGAATGCTTTTTCAAACTAAAGAATAAAGACTCCTGAAAGGAAATATTCATCCAATTAGTGAAAAAACCCTACTGGGTTTAAATGTTAAAGATCCCACCAAGTGGGAAAGTATCATGATGTACATGCCAGGGGTTATTTTCACACTGAGGGAATAGGAAAAAGATCTTTCCATAAGAGAAAAGAAAATTCTTATGCAAAATCAATTATTCATTGCAATGCAAGGAAAACGATTTTGCTGCCAGCCTAGGATGCCACCAATAATTTCCTGGCCTTAGACATTCTTAGTCTCTTAAGACTAAAGGGGATAATTCTTTCAAAAATGTCTGACCACCTAGAAAAATTGTCCGTGACGGAATAACATGTTACATAACAATATTACTGATTATGGTTTTGATGTAGAACAAAGAAATACTAGGCATGAGAAAACCACTTCTGTTTTATAATTTGGATTACATATGAGGGTTGTCCACAAAGTATCCAGTCATTGTTAATATAATGAGAACACATTACATGGCTGGATTATTTCTGGACAGCCCTTGTATATGCTAATGACCAAGTAGGATTAAGGGCTGAAGGATATAGCAATAATGGTGGGCCTTAATATGGGAGATCCAGGGAATTCGCCTAATGTAAACTAAAATAGAAATAAAGAAGAACATTATTTTCCATAATTTACACGATTCATACTTATTTTCATTGAAAGCCTGCACTAAGGAATTTTCTAATCATGATCAACTTTAGTGTTGAAAACAATAGCTGTGTCTCAATTCATAAAGAAGGAATGGAAAATTGACAGAGAAATCTGAATTTGTTTCAAGAGGTACATAACTTTAGTCATGTTTTTTCTCACTAAACTATGTATCTTCCTACTTCATGAAATTATTAATAATAGTTAAAGAGAGTAACTCATTCATCTTTGTATTGCTAGCATCTAAAACAGTAATTGATCCACAGGTTGCACTCAATATTGCTCAATAAACTAATGATGAATCTAGGAGATTATAAAATGTGACCATTACTTTCAAAGACTTAACAAAGTATTTGGGGGTATTGAAACATAAAAGTCTAACTATCAGTCAAGATTCTACTTTGTATGTAGTTAACTATTTGTTCTCATGGGAACATGAGAAAATTTATGGGAGTACAGACCAGGAAGAGAACACTCTAGGTTGGCAGAGGGAACCAGGGAAACTTTACGGAGGAAGTGAAACTCAAAAGAAGTGAAAATTGAAGGGGGATGAGTCTTAAGGTAAGGAAAGTTTGGCTACTATGGGTCCAGATTTGAAAGTCAAATGGCTTCAAGTTGATAATATACCAACTTCTTCCTATTAATAAATAGACCTTACTGTTTGCCTTCTGCATACTGTAAAAAACTACAGACTCTACCTTCTTAACATTTTTTAAAGTAGTGCATAGCATTTATGGAAAGGGAAACAGATGATCTATTTTTGAACAGACATTCTTACATATAGCACCATCTCAGGTAGTAGTAAAAAACAAGCAATTATTTAAGAATTAAAATAGCCTTAAGTATAAACAGTTGACTGTTGACCAACATGGGTTTGAACTGTGCAAGTCCACTTATATGGAGATTTTTTCTTTCAATAAAAGTAACATGGAGTGTGCCCCCCTCTCCTGCCTCCCCTTCTACCTTCTCCATTTCTGCCACCACTGCAACAGCAAGACCAACCCCTCCTCTTCCTCTTCAGCCTACTTAATGTGAAGACATGAATGAAGACCTTTATGATGATCCACTTCCACTTAATGAATAGTAAATGTATTTTCTCTTCCTTATGATTTTCTTAATAACATTTTCCTTTTTGTAGCTTTCTTGTAAGAATACAGTACATAATACATGTAACATACAAAATATGTGTTAATTGAGTATGTTATCAGTAAGGCTTTTTGCCAATAGTAGGCCATTGGTAGTTAAGTTTTGGGGGAGACAAAAATTATATATGCAGACTTTTTACTGTGTGTGGGGGGGGGTCAGCACCCTGACCCCCTCCTTGTTCAAGGGTCAACTGTATGGACCAATCAGCAAGTTGATAAAATAAAAATTCCAAAAAGAATGGGGAAAGAAACTCTAATCAGAAATGATATTTAAAATGTAACAGCCAGTAAAGCTCAGGTGTTAGGTAATAAAAATGCCTCCTGGCCCATCAGAATGGGGTCTAGAGTTCACCTGATTGAGTATCAGCTCTGGTTCTAACATCTCTTTTTTCAAAATTGCCTATTACTAGCTGCAAGATCAGTTTAAAAAACATCTAGTGACCTGCCTGCCTGATTGCACGTATATGAATATGAGTCTGGGTTAGAAATATCTATGGAGCTGTAGAATAACCAGGGAATATTAAACCCATCTCTGACCACCTATGGTGATGTTGCCCTGAGAGATTCAACTCACACACCTGAGCCTATTTCCTCGCCTACCAAATCAGGGTAAGGATATACATCCCACAGCAACGCTCCTGGGAGTAAATGAGATACTGTATGTAAATATTCCAAATAATCTGCAGCATCCTATTCAAATACAAATCATCAAAGACCAGAAATTACTAAAATGATCAAGGACATGTGATGATGACCAACTGACTTTAAAAGAGAATCTAGCTATGATGACCTCTGTCTCTCTGCTCTCGTATTTTTCAGAAAGAATCTGCCTCGACCCCAGGCCCTCCTGAAGGGTGGCCCCAAATTAGTTCCAGATGCTCCAAGCCCTGCCCAGCATTGCCTGAATGAGCACACACACCTGGGAAGAGCTAGACTAATCGGACTGTTTTGGAAATTTGCGCTCAAAATGCTGAGAGCAAGTCAGTCAGCCATTTGAGGCTGAGGTGACTATTGCGGGAAGCTACGTGGGGACACGTAGAAGTGAAGGAGTGAGCAGAAACATCTGTCGAGAAAAAATGATGCAGATGAAAGAGGAAGGCTGAGGCAGAGGCCAGGCCGCTCAGATGGAGGGCGAGAGACAGTGGAGCTGCCCGACGATTTTCTTATTCCTCAGAGTCACAACTCTCCTTCTTGCAGTGGGACCCTCCCTCCATATCCATCCTTCTACCCTTCACATAAACTCCTTTCTACTTGAGTTTTCCTGAGTGAGGTTCTCCTTCTTGAAATAACAAATAGAGAAAACCCAAAGCAAACTGAGGGACCGTGTACTCTCCCTCACTGCACACCAGGGGACATCACACTGTCACTGTCTTTTCGGGGGTCTTTCTTCTTTGAGATCGGCTATTAAAAATGTTATCCAAATAAAGAAGAAAATAGAGGATGAAATACTAGTGCAGTGATATGTTTCCAAGTTGCTAACCCAACTGAATCAAAAGTCAACCTAACTGAATCAAAAGTTGATTTCATAAAAACACAGCATATACAGGTGTATCTCATAAGCTGCTTCTCTCAGATATTTCATTTAAAAAAACAAAATTTATTGCAAGGGGTTGTATCCTTGGTTGATGACTCTAACTAGAGTTCTAAATAGACTCTAAAATAATAAGACTGCTAATTTTTAAAAAATATATATATACTATTGCCATTAGTTAAATAAATGTGAAAATGTTGACCTTAAAGCTAAACAGCCTGAAATGATAAATAAGAATACCAGGGCTACATTATTTATTCAATCAAGAAGTTCCGACCAGGAGCCCATGATAGGTAATGTACTATACTAGATATTTCAGGGTGATGCAGACATGGATACTTCCAGAAAGCAGCTGACATCATAGGCCAAACAAGGGCAGAAATTAAATCAACTTAGCAAATACTTTCCAGTCTTCTTATTACTTAGAGAATGAAGTGAGACTGCAGGAAGCACTGACTATAAATACTCCTCAGTGGTTTCAGCCCCTGCATATTAAGCACGGTCTGGTGTGGCCTGGCTTCGAATGAAGAGCCTCCAGGCAAAATTAAGATTTTACAAGAAATGATATGTCCAGAAAGAGGATCTTCATGATTATACAGGATCTTTTCTGGACCACTAGAAGAAGAAAAATAAGTTTTCAAAATACAGCAGTGACAGCTAAGACCCAGAATAATGATTCATGAGTTCATTTTAATAAAGCGCTTTGATGTAATTATACATCATTATTAAAATATCAGTGCCTGGGACCGACATGAGGCTGTTGTGTGTCCTAGTTGTTCACAACCAGCAGGGTATTTTAGAACCACCGCTGTCTCCTGTCAACACCACATTTCATCCTTAAAGGAAAGGGCTACAGGATTCATGACTACAGCACTAGAACTCGAGAAATTGCTCTTTCCTCATATTCCATCTTGCTTCAGGTTAGAAGTCAAAGCATGCAGCTCATCAAGCAAAACTAGAAGCAAACCAACTGACAAATACCGTAAGCTAAAACTGTGTCATTACATTGGTAAAATCTATTCATTCCACTGGTACCTTTTGGACCAACTATGTGCCAGGCACTGTGGTAAGTGCTGGATAAACACCAAATAAACACGTTCTCTTACCATCTAGAGCTTCTTATCAAATGGGGAAGATAGACGACCTCAAGCAAATACACTAATAAATGTGTCAGTACCAATCATGCTCAGTGCTTTGAACAAAATTCACAAGAGCAGGGATAATATAATAAATAGGAAACTTGGTAGGGACCAACTTAGGGAGGCCGAGGAAGAGATAACATTAATGTGATAGGTCACCTCAAGCCAAAAGAGTCATCCAAGGACTCAATTCCACAACAATGAAAACAATGCAAATGAAAAACAGTGCTTTATCTTAAGTCATCAAATGTTTATAAGGATAGCTATGAACAAGAGAAAAAAAGCACCTTTGGCCAAAACAGAAGAAAAACCTACTTCTAACACAAACTCATGTGACTGAGGGGACAGATATTGGGAACCAGGACCTGTTCTGGGTTTATGTCATTTCATCTTCACAATCCTACAGTGAAAACTACGGATTTAATACTACTCACAGCTCTGCTGGAAGAGAGAGCTACCGAGTATTGGGAAAACCACAAGACTGGCATCAGCAGAGCTGGCTTTGAGCCCTGGTTTCACTGGAAAGTCCTACTTTGATTAGTCAAGCGTCTAATATTTTGAAAGACTGTAGCAACTTATTCCTTAGATAAAACGGTGGGGCTCCTGTTTTGGCAAATCTGTTCTCACCACCTCTACCCACCTCCTTCAGGCACTAACACTCCAAGTATGTATGTTCAGCTGTCACTGTGCAGGATCATTGGGAAGAATTCTTTGTCCGAAGGGGGAGGGGCAATAATGCTGTTCTTACACCTCCGTGGAAAGTGGCATCCTTGATCACTGCAGACCTTAGGAAAACATCCTAGAGTCACTGTGCCATGGGAAGAGCTTTGGAGTGGTGCTGCTCCGGGCTTTGAACCCTGGGTCTCGATTTACCACCTGTGTGTGATGTTGGGCAAGTTGTTAATATTTGACCCACTCTGATGCTCAGTTTTCTCAGCTGTGAAACAGGTAGAGTTGTGAAGATGAAATCCTGGAACATGTACCCATTGTGCTGTTTGAATTTGGGGCCACATAAATTTAATACCTCTCCCAAAAAACTTAATTTTTTTTTAAAAAGACAAAAAGGCAAGATAAAAGATATAACTGCAACCCTGGCCAAGTCATTAACTTTTGAAGACTCAGTTTTCTCATTTATAAAATGGAGACAAAACTTGCCTCTCACAATTGTTGTGGGGAAATAACACAAAATTTCACATTTCAATGTACTTTGCAAACTGTAAAATATAGACCAATATCAGACAGTATTATTAACAAAAAAATGAAACAGAAGTACACTTTGTATAAGACAACAATTAAGATGACTCCCAGGGGGACACACAAATCAACTATTGGAGATTCAATCCCAGCAGACAATAAAGGTGGTAATTGGGAAGAGGAGGGTTAGGAACTGGATAACCATTACATTGGCTAGCTGTGCAACCTCGGGCAGTTGCTTAACCTCTCTGTGCTTCCATTACCCATCTCATCGTAAGTATAATACCAC
This sequence comes from Lemur catta, assembly GCF_020740605.2. NCBI lineage: Eukaryota > Metazoa > Chordata > Mammalia > Primates > Lemuridae > Lemur > Lemur catta. The sequence continues at coordinate 40,764,897 of NC_059141.1, forward strand.
ATCTCAGGGAGGTTGTGAAGCTCAAGTGGCATGATTCATTGGCTTAGCAAAGTCCTTGAACATGGAAACACTTAATAAATGTTGGCTATTCATTAGAGTAGCCAAAATACTTTAGCAGCACACCACCCTAGAGGTTAGCATAGCCAAATCTTAATCTGAAACCTGGGGCAGGGATATCACGGATGAATTTCTTCCATGTTGCCAAAAGTTTCTGGTATAGTCATCAAATAATTTATGTAAAATTCACCTACTTTTTTCTATCTTCAAATGACATGGTGCATATCAGCAAATGTCAAAAGGGAAAAAATAGCAAGCTCCTATTTCTCAACAGATGAGCCACTCCCTGTGACACGTAGCACGCTGTACTGTTGCTGCCCTGGCCTCCACGAGTCACGAGCTCAGTAACGTTACTACTGGAAGCTGGATTCTTTAGACACCTCGCAAAGGCACAGAGCAGGTTTTCTCACACTTAGCCCATCATAAGAATCACCTGGGCTACTTGTTAAAACTCCAGACTCCAGGCTCTAACCAAGAACTCCTGAATCAGATCTCTAGGGGAAAGCCCTGAGAATCTGTACCCCAAATGAGCCTTAGGATTGGGCCTGTTTGGGAGACACTGCACACAGCAGCCTAACTGACCACTAGACACGGGAGTGGTCAGAACTGACCACTTTCCCTTCCCTCCAAGCCCTCATCTCATGGCTCGTGAAACCATTTTCTGCAGCTTCATAAACACACACACACACTTACTGATTAACCTTAATGACAGGAAGATTATTTTCACCGGAAGACTACCAATGGCGTGAATACGGATTTGTTGATGGAAACAGCTTTTAATAATCCAAGCCAATATGCAAATCTGGCTTATGATGCCTGTAGGCATTTTGATCATTTGTAGCTTATCCTAAGGATAAAAAGAGCCCAGCCCCAGCGTTGCTGGGAAGCACTGGGAGGCGTCCCATCTCTGCCTTGGCTCAGTTCCCAGCCTCTTTTCTACCTGGTTTCCTTCTGCCTCAGGGATGGGAAATTAAGTTTTTTATAAGGAAAAAAACCTTATCATAAAAGCATTTTCTGTAAATGCTAGAGAACACAGTGAGAGAAATCTTACCTATGCTTCCCTCCTTGCTGTAGGCTAAAGAGTAAGGAGAATAAAGAAAAGGCAAGGTTGCAATATTTATGGGGCTGAAAGGGGTCCATGGCCCAAACCCAATGTCACAAGTGAGACATTAAAGAATGACAAGCTCCAACAAAGAGGCTGACAAAGTTTCTTGTGTGGCTTGGGGCACTTTTTGCAACACATACAAGCACTGCTGTCTATCCAAATGTTCACCAAAAAAATTCAATGTCTTGCATATTTAAGACAATAGGCAGGTGTGACAGGAAATACAATCCATGTTCAGATGAAATCCCTGCACTCCAGAAGCTTACAGTCCAATGATGGCAGAAACATTCATAAAAAGGAAGGATAAACAACAATATGTCACTGAGGTTTGCTGGAGGAAGAAATACTTTTCCTCTAACTGCAAAATACTTTGGGTAACTTTTATTCTGCCCCAGTCCTTCATTTTACCAATAGAAAATTTACCTCTCACTCTAAATTCTGATGTTCTAAACAGATTCTCTGTTTAGAGAATAAGGTAAGAGCTTGACAGTTAACTAAGAAGAAGCCTTGGCATTCATCCTACGTTTTCTAATTCTAAATAAGTCAACAAATGTATATTCAACACCTACTATGTCCTTCGCACTGTTCTAGGTACTGGGGATACAGAGTGAAAAGACTGAATTACTGCCCTCAAAAAGTTCACATTCTTTTGCTAATTTTATTATATCTGAACCCTAAAACCAACACTGGGAGGTATGAATGAAATCAGAGATGAGTGTTTGTGTATGTGTGTGTAGGAACAGGAAGGTAGACACTAAAAGGTCAACTGGTTATTAGATTATTGAATTTTTTTGTCATGAAATGATAAGGTGTTGTGTTCTGATTGAGGACCTCAATTTAAGCAATGTTAACAGAAGCATACACACATAATTATGTAGCTGTATAGTATATGGTGGGCCCAAGAGTCCAGCTCAGGTCTGTTGATTTAAGATTCCATTTAAACCAGGCACATTCCATTCCAAACCATGCTCAGAAATGAAAAGAAGTCATGAAATTAAGAAATATGTCAAAGGACTAAAACAAATGGTGATAAAGTTTTTCAAGTAAGACATTGTCTAAGAAGCCTACTCAATTTGCACACAATTTCCAGTACACTAACAATCCTCTAATTTTTTTTTTTCCCCTCTGTGAATTTTTGTCCATATATTCGCTTGGCCATGGAGGTCATAAACTTTTCCAGTAAAGGCACAGGCTTTTCTATTTTTTGTATTAGTCTCCAGAGCATTTGTTACGGTGTTTCTGCCCACTGCCGTCACTCAGATGATACTCACTGGCAAACAGAAATTACTTGTCCTTTGGAAAACTGTATGACATAACCCTTTCACAAAAGTGAAAATCAAAAACAGGCTTTTGATATTTAACATAGACCAATTACACAGAGTGACATGTTCCAGATTCTCTGAATGCATATTTTACCCAAAAGTCCTAATTTTTCCATTTTGCAATTTTTGTCTTGAATATTTTGTTTTTTAAAATCTGATTCACAGACTAGCTCAACACTGTATCATGAGTACTATGTGTTTCAGCAGCAAACCAGCCATCATTTTCTTCGAAATCCATTATTTCAAAAATGAAAGTAGTTACAGCTCTTTGGCGAGTACAGTCAAGTTTTATCTGTTCAGTTTTATTTTTTTATTGTTTATTTTTTGAGACAGGGTCTTGCTCTGTCACCTGGGCTAGAGTACAGGGGCATCATTATAGATCACGGCAACCTCAAATTCCTGGGCTCAAGTGATCCTCCCACCTCAGCCTCCCAAAGTAGCTAGGATTACAGGGCATACCATCACACCTGGCTTCTGTTTTGGAACAATATACAAAAATCATGCCTGTGAATAATCATGAACTTCATATCATTGTCTTCTCTTTGGATATCAGCTATACAGGGGTTATTTTCTTCTTTGTAGAATACCAGTGTGTTTACATCTGCTGAGTTCCAATGAATCTGCCTTATGAGTCAAGTCACAGTATATTAAGAATGAATTGGCCAGGTGTGGTGGCTCAAGCCTGTAATCCTAGCACTTGGGAGGCCGAGGTGGGCAGATTGAGCTCAGGAGTTCGAGACCAGCCTGAGCAAGAGCAAGACCCCATCTCTACTAAAAATAGAAAGAAACTATATGGACAGCTAAAAATATATATATAGAAAAAATTAGCCAGGCATGGTGGTGCATGCCTGTAGTCCCAGCTACTGGGGAGGCTGAGGCAGAATGATCGCTTGAGCCCAGGAGTTTGAGGTTGCTGTGAGCTAGGCTGATGCCACGGCACTCACTCTAGCCCGGGCAACAGAGAGAGACTCTGTCTCAAAAAAAAAAAAAAAAAAAGAGTGAATTACATTGTATTGCAAATAATTTTTTAACATGTCTAGTACGGACTTCCATCCCATTAAAGAATGCATTATACAATATGTAACGCAAAAAGCTAATGTGTTTATAGCAGAGAAATACTCTACTTAGAAGCTATTAGGTGCTTAGGGTCCTGATTAGAGTAAACTAAGGAAAAAACATAATTATATTAACTACCTTACAGTTTAAATAAAGCATAGAGTTCTAAGCAAATTATTATCTGAGCACAAAAAATATTAACAATTAGCAAATTCATGACAGGACTCACCAAGTTCATTTGTAATCATGACGAGTTGACTTTGCAAGACCCCGTAGTTAAAATTAGAGGCCAATGTAAAACAGTGTCCGCATCATTGTATAATGGTGTGGAATTAAACCCTCAAGTGATTTTAACATTTTATTTACATTTGAAACATCATTTGTGGTTTCTTACTTGGCATGCAGGACCTAATCTGGAATCACATTTTTCCTTTGTAATGTGATTGATCAAAGCTGTGAAAATGGTTGCCTTAACCTAAAGACAGTCCCATCCCAAAAAGTAATCACAAAGTCCCCACATTTCCTAAATCACTTCCAAAACATCACCGTTTTCTGATTTTCTGTAGCAGATAATGAAAGTTACTAAAATACCTACTTTGCTTCCATGTTAGAACGGCTGTAAACATAACCTCAGGAATAATTTAGGCTTGGAGGGAGGGAGGAAGGGAGGGAAGGAAGACTAGGTAGCATTGCTACCATTAAGAGACTAAGAATAGCTTGGTCAGAGAAGTTTTTTTCACTTTGAACACAGTTTCATTAATCAGGGTAGTAGGAAAATGTCAGTTCCATGGGGATTTGGGGAATGTGTGCACTTTTCTGAAATAAACCACATGGCTAAAAATCAATGCAAGTCCTTGCAGCTGAGCCCAGCTGAAGGCCATTGTCCTTATCTAGTTATCAGGAGTTGCTGCCTGCCTCAACCCACAAGGCCTCCATTTAGCCAGGTGTTTCCAATTTTATGCTGAGTTTAAATGCCCATGCTGGGGTTGTTTCCTGCTGACACAGGACGACACAATGGCTCTGACACAAAGGGACTGCTCAGGCTCCATATGAAGACTATTTTTTTTTTTTTTGTAGGCAATGCATGCTTTGGGGCCAGATTTCTGCTTAAAACATGGGCCCCTTTTGTCTGTCCCCTTTGCTAGATTCAAAAATTTCAGCTCTCATCCTATATCCCACAACAATTGCTTGTTTAAATTTTTGATACTTTACCCTCCACCTTTGATCCAGGTTTGGGGTTTGTGCCCATTGTCTGGCTTTGGCCTATCTGAGCTGACACACTAAAGTGCTGGGTTCCAGATCCTCTGGTCCAGCATCACCAAAAGCTTCTAAGTACTCACCCAGGTCTAACTGGTGCCTAATCACATCCACTGGCTGAATTCGTCTCATCTCTTAAGTGGGAATTATAACAGGTCTAACTGGTGCCTAATCCCATCCACTGGGTGAATTCGTCTCATCTCTTAAGTGGGAATTATAATACCCATTTTATGATCCTCATAAGGCTTTATAAGGATGATATGAGTTAAAATATAATTTTTAAAAATTAAAATGACTCTTATATGAATATAAACCATGTTTCAAAGATTTTACAGAAGTCATTAACAAGGCAACCAGTAAGATGTTACAACCAGTTCAAAGAGCAGACAATATATATAAACAATATGGAATGCTGAAATAAATGAGATACAAAAGCTCTTCTACAAGGAAGATGGGTGGTGACAATTGAATCTCCATAGGTAAAATTTATTTGCCTTACTAACAGTTTTCTGCAACCTATGTTAAAGATAACAAAAGGCACACACCTCTAGAGAATTAGATAACCAGAAAGAATACACTAGAAGGACAATACCTAATAGTCCATTGAAAAGACAGCTAGTAATCTTTTTTTGCCCATGTCAAGGTTTTTTTACAATCTTTCCTGGCATATGCAAAAGTAGATTTGTGCAAAAAGAGTTTTCTGAATAACAACATTTATGTACCAAAAGTAATTTGTCAGAGATATCCATTTCTTTATTGATAAAAGAAGAGGATGTGCTCATATATACACTTAGTCACCACCATTAAAAAAAAAAGTTGTTGTAGGGTTAAATGAGATACTTAGGTACTTAACAATGATACCAGGTACTTAAGAAATGACAGATATTTAAAAACAATAAGCATCTACATCTACCCACATACGTACAAACATACACAGGTCTATTCAAAAGGTATATAGGACTTCGGTCAGGTCTCCGCTTGTATTAGACGGATGCCACAGAGCTCTTATACTCACAAGGGAGTGAAAAATCTGATTCCTTCTGTCCTCTCCTCTCTGTCTCACCTACCTCTGCCATCTCAGTTATCTCTAGGTCCACTAATGACCTTGGTGGTATAACCAAAGGGTTACAGACTCCTTATAACAAGAAATCTCCAGGCCTAAATAAAACCCTGTGTCCAAGAAAAGGTCTTGGGAATTTTAATCAACTATCCTGGACAATTCTGACTGTCAGGCAAGTCTGAGAAACCCCACTGGATTAGGCAGCAACCTGGCACCTTGCAATGAAGAGGATACTCCATAGAAGAGTATATACCATAAAAGCTCCTGATTGAATGAAGGCATATGTTTAACCATGTCTGGGGGGAAAACGTTGAGATTGGGTTCAAACAAAAATTCTATTTGTCCCAAACTCCTACGAGGGCACATGTACAAGGCTGAAGTGGAGAATCACCCCAAAAGCATGAAAAGTCCATGCTGAACTGAACCCATAAAGTGAAATGTGTCGCAGTGTGATTGGATTCCATACATTGAATCAATAATAAAGCAAACACTGTCCTTTCTCATGTCAGTTTTTGTTCATTCAAATCATTGTGCTATCCAGTATCAAAACAAATTATTTAAATTTAACACTTTATTTTTCCTCTAGTAATTTCATCTGACATTAATTTCTTTGTGGAAACTCCACCCGAAAGGACAGTTCTTTCATGGAAAATTGTAGGAGGAATTGGCTAAGTGTAAAATTACAGAGCAGTTCACGTATGTAAACAGAAGCTTCTCATTTTGAGCAAAAAAATCTCAGAAGATTCTATTATAAATATAAACATCCATTGTGAAAAGAGACAGGATTTTAACATTTTCACTCCCAGAAACTATGTAAAAATTTCAAATCAGATTCCCAATATTAATAACCACAGCTGTTCCTCAGCATCTCAGAAAATCTGTGCAAATACTCTTTACTGCTATGACTGTAAGGTATACTGGTAAAATTACTACACATGCTGTTTCCATGAAATCAAATTTAGAGCAGCTGAAGAAAAGTATCAGTCCCTTTGAAAGAAAGAGGACATGGTGTTTAAAGAACTCCTGATTAGGCATCTTGGAAAGAGATAAAATATTAAATACCTGCTGGGAGCCTACTTTGTGGCCCAAACTGCAGTGGTTACCAAAGAAATTAGAGACTCGGGTTCTGTCCTTTGCAGTTGCAATTCTTTTTGGTGGGAGACATGCCAGATTTTATCAACTATCAGAGCCAACATAAGGGATTTCTGCACCTTTACCACATATTTTGGTTCTATTTGTTCAAACTGTGAATTTGGACAATCATTTAACTTCCCTGCCACATGGAGAGAACAGAATGCCTACATCACAGGTGGTGTTGTGGGGAGCAAATGGGAATAATGCACGTGCATGCACTTTGTAAATGACCAAGCGCCTCTCCAGTGCTAGTTACTGGGAGTTCAATTATTCTACACACGTGACATCCCTAACGTGATTTGTATAGAAGGGAAGTGGCCCAGACTGCCTGATGCTGGGTCAAGGAAAACAAGGCCAAACTGATTCAGCTATTTCAGAGATTGTAGAGAAAGGATATTCGAATCTTAACAATTAAAGAAATAAAATATAGTATGAGCTAGCCCAGGTTATATGGGACTTATCAGAAACTCTGACTCCTCCAGGACAATATGAAACAAGCCAACTGTGAAAGAATTCCCCATCCTACTGGCATTTTTCACCTATAAAATTTCCTTAGTTAACAGAGTCCTCTGAGTGAAATCAAATACACTCGTTCTTCTATACACAGTGACAGAAAAATTAGATGGGTTTTTGAAACTGTTATTTTCCTTGGTATACAATAGATGTCTTTAATCGATTGCTCTCTGAGTACTGTAATGTGGGTTCCCTAAGAATGATTTCACCAATGTTATTGGAACAGTGAAATCAGTAGCAATTTTAAAGACAGTGTCAATCTCAGCTAAGGAAATTATACAATATAACATTATCCCTGACGCTCTGCTTCTGTACATTAGAGTCCCTTTCATTGTGTGTTTCATCAGACATTCTTTGAATTTTGCAGTAATTCCTAAAAATGTCAGGAGTGCTTGTTCCAGACCATTGTGACAAAACAGCTCTTTAATATGCTTAACCATAAAGAATTTGGAAAACAAAAAGGCCATTGTTATAGGAATATATCAAAATCTTTCTAAAGAGGTTGTTAGGAGACAGATAATCAGCTTTTTCCCAATGCTGAATTAATATTTTCTACAACAGATTTTCAAAGAAATTATGTCAATTCAGGGGAAAAGAAACGAGAGACCTACTTGGGCATTTAGGAAAAGACTAATATAAAGAAGTAAAGAATGTAGCTTGCAAGAGAGTAGACTCTCAGTGCTGTTTGTTGCTTTTGCTCTTGCTTCTTTTTAAAAAAAAAAATGCTCATGGGGAAAAAATGCAAACTGGACAATTAGTGAGTGTCCTTTCCACTCCAAACCCCAAATCCCACCCAAGTAATCAATACTAAAAATTTTGGTGTGTCTCTCTAGAACTCATTTTCTGAATATACGTGTGAATGTCCATGTCATATACATGTATGCAAATATACATACACACATATACACATACATATATAATATATATCCATATCTTGCTTTTTCACTTAAATATATATATATGAAACCTTTTACATAAAGTGCTACATAGGCAATTACACTACAAAAATATGTAGAAAACAAATGGTATTTTCCTTCTAAATCAATGGCTCTGAGCTCTGACTGAAAGCAAAATTACCTAAAGACTATTTAAAAAATACTGATGTTAAGGACTTACCTCAGATCAGGTATCTGGATTTTTAAAAGTTCCCTAGGTAAGTCTAATGTTTGTCAATTGCTTAAGTGCTAAGACCGATAAGCACCGAATCTTTTCAACAATGCACGCTATGTAACCATATGCAGGAGAAGTCTTTTGTTTTCAGTAATCCATATTCATTGCAGGAAGGTGAAGAACACAAAAGAGAGAGAGGTTCAGAAACACCTACACCCACATGAGTTCTTAATAAATACCACCAGATAAACCAAAAAACGCAAAAATAGCATAAAAACCTGCCTAAACCTAAGAATCTTGAGAAAATCAGATTTTTTCAGAAAGTGTTATGAAAAGAAAAAAAATTGCCTCTCCTTAATTCAAAGTCCTCCCCAAGTCAAGCAACATTTCCTCTGGAATTCATTCAAAAGAGCATTTATTGAGCAGTTGCTATGTGCTACATACTGAGGATACGAAGAAATGAAATAGTCCCTGTACTTCAGAAGGTCACTGTCCTGTTCAATGGTTTTCAAAGTATAATTCTGACTGCTTAAACCCTTTCTTGCAATGCAGTCTAAATGGAAGCCAGATATCTAAAGCATTTCAGGGGAGCCCTGCTCTGATTGAAGTGGCAAACAAGATCAAAGCCCAAATTCCTACAGGTCTGTTCTAACAGCCAGTCACCTCAGATGCCACCAAAGAACCTCTAACTGCTTCAAAAAGCGCAGTATGAGAACATTCTAGCCCAGTAACTTGATGGCAATCCCATCAATCTTCAGATTAAACAAAGGTCTAGGACTGTGCTCATTTCCAAGGTGGGGGTCCACGCAAAATGATCCACAAGAAAACAGAAAATAAAAAGAAAATTCCCTCTCTATATATTTATTTTAATAGCCTCCATAAGAGTCTATGTCTTTGAATTTTATAAAGTAAATCATTTATTTGCACAGTAGTTCATCCATAAAATTTGTAATTATACTCATTAGGTTGAATGGTATGAAACTGCCATTTTTGCAAATCAAAATATCTGCAATTTTTTATGGTTCAATCTAACATGTATAATTAAAAATAGTGTGCATTTCACATGGTTCGACCTGTACAACATGGTTTCTAAATCTCAGCACTATTGACATTTTAGGCTGGATAATTCTTTGTGGTGGGGTGATGCCCTGTGCATTTAGGATGTTTAGTAGCAGCATCCCTGGCCTCTATTAGATGTCTGTAGTACTCCTTCCTTCCCCACCTTCCATCCCAGCCATTGCAACAACCCAAATGTCTCCAGACATTGTCAATTGTCCCCTGGGAGCTAAAACTGTCTCCTGTTGCTAACCACTAATCTATATCGAGTGTATGTGCTGAGTTTTTTCTAATGAATGAATGATTAAAATAGTTTGGAGACCACTGCCCAAACAGAGAGTTGACATTAACATTTATAAAAATGCCAAGGTACTAACCCAATATGGACAATGGCAAGAATTTCATATTTGAGCCGTCTGTCAAAGATAAGACAGGTTCACCATTGCCATGAACGTTGTGCTCTACCAACCCTCAGAGGATACTCGTGACAGCATCACACCATGCACAGAAGGCATATGCACAGAACTATTAGCAAGGGAATGCAGAAGCAAGCTAAACTGGGGGCAGACAATAAGGGTGAGCGAAAACATTGTCTGTGAAGTGCCAGAAACAACAGTCATAGATAGGCCAGGCTGGCAGGCATTTATCAAGCCCTGGTATGCTTTTCCTAAGCAAAGGCTTTCACAGGGCTCTGAAACACTGGATCACAGAATGTTCTCAAATGCTGGGCATAAACACAACAAGAGTAGCAGTCAGGAGCCAAAGGACTGTCTTCCCAGATGCACACAGTGGAAGAGGCTGTTAGTCACAAACTGATCTATGCAACACCCCCACACACCGATAGAGATTTGATCAATATATTTTCAAAAATTAAGATTGATGATCGATGGACACGTTTTTGAGCTCATGTGCATGCACTCCAGGGTTTGTAAATACATACACAGAGTGCTAACTGAGCTCACTTACCTCCTATCAAAAGCAACAATAGCAAAGTTCAAACACACATTCATTTATTTATGTGCTCTGAAGGCAGCACATTCATTCTTAAAGAAAAGAAAAAACTGGCCGGGCGCGGTGGCTCACGCCTGTAATCCTAGCTCTGGGAGGCCGAGGCGGGTGGATCGCTCGAGGTCAGGAGTTCGAGACCAGCCTGAGCAAGAGTGAGACCCCGTCTCTACTAAAAATAGAAAGAAATTATCTGGCCAACTAAAAATATATATACAAAAAAATTAGCCGGGCATGGTGGCTCATGCCTGTAGTCCCAGCTACTAGGGAGGCTGAGGCAGTAGGATCGCTTAAGCCCAGGAGTCTGAGGTTGCTGTGAGCTAGGCTGATGCCACGGCACTCACTCTAGCCCGGGCAACAAAGTGACACTCTGTCTCAAAAAAAAAAAAAAAAAAGAAAAGAAAAGAAAAAACTGCCTTACAAACATTGGTTAAACAGCTTTCAATCATTAATCTGTTAGTCTTGGTTCCAACTAAGCATTGTGTATGTAAGATGTGACAACATCGCATTTAGACATTGTCACCATCTTCATACAAACACCAGCCTTGTTACCTTCTAAACCAATATATAGACACTTGACAGACATTTTTGAAGTACTTACTTGAAAGCCTCAGAATTTGCTTTCTTTCTCAGGCATTAATATTTTTGGATATTGAGTGGGCAGAAGTGTAGGAAGGAGGGAATTCTTGAAAGGAACTGAATAAAAGCTGCCATTAAAAGAGAATTGGGATTCCCCCAGCCCACTGGCTGCTTCTTGAGGGGGAGAAAACAAGACTTTTGAGTCTTGAGAAAGCCTCCCCTCGCCCGACCCCCGGAGCAGGCTGGCCTTCGACAGAGCCCTGCCCTGACCCCTACCCTGAGACAGAAGCCAGTCTCGGGGCCCAGACAGAGGTTTCTGTTGCGTAGATTTTTAGAAGATGGCGACTTAAAAGGAGATGTCAGGATCTTCCTATTTAAGTTAGTCCATGAAACAGGAAGCTCACAAAAAGCCATCAACATTTTTTTTGTTTTTAAACTTTTGAGTTCCTGTAGTAGTCCTCTTTGTTTGTTTATATGACTGCTCCATGTAAGCGGATAATCAAGAAACTGAACTTTAATTATAACTAAGGTTAAGTAGAACTTATCATAGGCTAAGGCACTGTTTTAAATACTTTATGTATTTAAATTCCATTAATCCTCAATTCTGTTAATCTTCACCAAAAAACAAACAAAAACACCCTTTAGAACTGGCCCTGCTAAAGCAGCTGGGATTTGAACTTCATGGTCTTAGGCACATCTAAACTGAATACACTCATCAGGGTTTTGGAGTTTGGAAGAAAGGGATTAACACCTTAGCTTTACTCTTTACTATTAATAGCTGTAAACCTTAATTTCTCTGAGCCAGATGCTATTTTTGTGAAAAAACATGATGATACCTACCAAAAGGCTGTCCCCTAGCCATTGAGTTTGAGAAGGTCTTAATCAAAGGACATGGCCCCAAAGGTATAGTCAATAAATATTACTCTCCACCCTTCCTTACGCACTAGAACTCCTCATTTAATTTGTGATGGCAATTTTTTCAAACTACCTTTTACATTGACCCAAACTAAACTTTGCTGTTTACTTAGAATCAATGGGAATATAATTATTGCACAATGCTCAGAAAGTGGTCTCTTCAGGGAGCTAACGGACAGGACAAGGCGATTTGCTCAAACATGATGCTTTTGGACTTTTGAGTTTGCTCTTTGTTTTACTTGTGGACTCCCTGACTGGGAACTCAATTATGCCCATCAATAGGAGGCTGTTCAAACAGATTACGAGAGAACAATGCAATGAGTACCACACAGCCACACACAAGAACCAGGGGGCCCTTTGCGTACTAAAATGGAAAGATTCACACTGTGTATCAGTTAGGAGAAAAAAGCAGAGTTCAGAATAGCGAACTTTAGCATTTTAATGAAAAACAAGGTTCAGTGTGTGTACATTTCTGTATGTGTACCCACGTAAACATATCTATCTCTGGAAAGACACACAATTAAATAGTATATTCCTTGCCCGGTAAGGAAAAATCAGTGGCTATGGGCCAGAAGAGAGAAAATTCACTATATGTCCTTTTGCACATGTTAAATTTTTAATTATGTGAATATATCAGCTATTTCAAAAGAATCAGGAAAATAAAAATGAGTAGAAGGCTTTGCTGAGATTGTCACAAGTTATGGTGAACTCATGGAAGTAAAGTATGACATCTCTTTGGGAGCTCAGGAGTTGATACTGTGGCTTTCTACGTCAGTGTGCTCTGAGGTCTGAGAACCAGCATTCCCTGGAAGCCTGTTAGAAAAGCAGATTCTTGGTCCCATCTCAGACCTTTGAAGGTATCTCTGCAGGTAGGGCCCAGGAATCTGTTTGAAGAAGCCCTCCAGGGATTCTCCTGTCTAATTGGGTTTGAGAAGCACCATCTAGATCAGTGACTCACACACACTCTGCAGCCTGGCAACAGACACACCTGGAAAGTTTATTTAAAACAGGTACCTGCCTCCTGCTAGACTGAATTGCAGCATCCGAGATGAAACACAGGAATGCGTATTGTTTAAAAGCCTGCTTTCTGACACACATGTAGAGTTTAGGAATCACTTTCTAAAATCAGAGTTGGCTGTGATCCATCCAAATGGTTTTTACTGAGATTAATTTGCATGTTGCAGTCTAAAGAGACCTAGCCCCCGTGCTTCTCGCAGTCAGGCCTCTCAGTTGAGTATGTCTATGGTCATTTTTGTACAGTGGATCAAACTTTAGCATGCAGCAAGACGACCTGGAGGGCTTGGTAAAACACAGACTGCACGATCCTGCAGAGTTTCTCATTCAGTGGAGAGGGTGGGGTGGTGGTGGTAATAATTTGCATTTATAACAAGTTCCAGGTGACATTGATGGTGATTTCTCTAGCCCACTGGTTCTCAACCAGAATGTTACATGCTTCTGTCAAGCAAGCATGGTCACACTATGTACAATCATTTTTGTTCTAACTGAAGATGCATAATTTTACAAGGGTAGGTTTGAGACAGAACGTTGAGCTGAGCAGGTTGTGCTGTGCAATGTTGGACAGGGTACAACCTGGTGAAGGTAAGTAACAGAGGTGTGGCTGAATGTTTAACAGGTACCCTAAGGAGGATGTAAGAAAGCCTGCTTGGGCTGCAAACAGTTCTTCTCAGCCAGCAGAAGTCATAAAATAAACAGTGTACCATGTAGAAATGCAACTTAACTTCTTTAAATGTTCTTCCAGCATTCTTATATGTGAACTTGACCCTTGAACTCCAAAAGTGGAGAAGCACTACCCTGATGAACTTCACTTTCACTTCTGCCTGCTCCATGACCTTGCTGCCCAATCAGGATAGGACTATGACACCAAATGGAGCCTGTTCCAGGGTGGCACAGTGGCTCCCTGGCTGTGTAAATGAGGGAGTTGACTAAGAACAATAGAATTTGCTAAGACTCAGAACTTTAGAGCTGGACTGGATCTATGTGATCCAGAAGAACCCCGCCATTTTGCAATCGAGGAAGCTGTGACTCAGAGCAGACGCAGCACCCTCCCAGTGGCCGGGCTAAGGGCCTATTTCTCCTCCAGGTTAGGGGCCACATGCTTGTCAATCTTCTGAGGCCCAGCCTAGGCACTCTCCTTGTCTACAAAAACACTCTTGCACACATACCAGTAAGTGCTTCCCAAGGACAAAGATGAAACTGGTGGAAATTATAGCCTGGTAGCATCACAGGAGGGGGAGTTAAGAAGAAGAAAATTCTGTGGGTTCTGGAACAAGCCACACCAACACTAGAAAAAGCAAATGGAGGTTGGGGGATGAAGAAAAACAAAAGTGCACAATAAAAACGAATTAGTTTATGATCTCCATTATTTGTAATGCATGTTAATTTTTGCCATGAGCTGGGCTGAATTAGGTTTAGGAAACAGTTGTTTTATATTCCACAGGTAAATTTATAAGGTAAAGCTGGTGAAGGAGAAAATTAGAGAGGAATATACACTTTTGTTCTCAAGCCCCTTTACACCATCTATACCCAATTACAATAAAGGCTTCATTTAAGAAATTATTCTACCATCCATTAGAACACCGACAAGGTTTCTTCTTGTAATATGGTAACACTGGATATATTAAAATACTTAATCAAAATTAAGGGTTTGTTTTTTTTTTCTATTGTTATATTTGAGCCTCATTTGAGATGGTTTCTTTACTTCTTTTCCCGCCCTGACACCCCTGAGGATTTATGACACAACCTCCTCACTACGGAACTGAGCCTCAGGAGGCCCACGTCAGAATCTCCAGTTGGTGGTGCTAAGAGTCACTGCTCCCGTATCGTGACGATGAAAATAGTGAGGATGACAATAGAGTGCTGGTATCCATAGCTAGACAAGCTAGAGACCCATGTGGCTCCCAGGATTCACACATCCCTCTAGCACATCATTTCCTCCACTGGTGCCAACAAATAATAACGCAGGGCAGTGAAGGTGCATTGGGTGGTAAGTCCCAAGTGCCCGGCTAGGCTTGTTCGCCAAGTGAACTGCTTCTGCACACCAGCCTTCCAGAATTCCAGACACATTTCTGTCTCAGCAAAATTACAAAGTACTCTGGATCACTTGGGAAATGCTGAGACTGTGCTGTTAAATCTGTGAAGGTCAAGGGTCAACTAAACAGTCAAAGACAAATAAATGGATGTTCCAAATTGCAATACCAAATCGGAGAAGTCTTCGGGATATATATTTTTTCTACTTGAAGTTGGTTCAAAGAGTCCTATGCATATTATATATTGGCACTTAAGAAAAGTAATACATCTCATTACAGTAGGGCAGGACATCAAGTCTGCAACAACCTACATTTCCTACAGAGTATATACAAAGTTTCCGTTTCTCAGAAGCTTGTCAGTTCTACCTGAGAGGGTGATTATTAAAAAATTCTAAATTAGACCTATTAGTATATGTGAGAAAAACTGTAATTAGTCTGAAATCACAGCCATAAGCAGCTGTAACAGTTAAAATGACAATTTTCTGTTTTCAAGTATGTGGAAAATGCATGTTTCTTATTACTGCAATTGGTGAACTCCTGGCTTGTGACAAAAGTCCCAGTGCTGGAGGATGGAAAAGTACTTCCCTGGCTTTTCAGCAAGGAACAAACTCAAGACAAAAAACCCCAGCAGGATCAACTAGTGTCAATCAGTCCCCACTGTTAAATCTTCATAGATCCTCAAAACCAAACCTCATTTCACCGCAGCTGGGTAAATAAATATTCATGCAACTGCTGGAAGCTGGTTGGGCTCAGGGCTGCTAGGGCTCCAGAGCTCCCACCTTGAGGCATGTTTTTCTTTTTGTCAAACTATTCAGCATTCTCACTAGGAATATGGGTCACTATAGACCAGTAACCTTAAATCATAGTATTTATAGATTTTAAAACATCAAAACATTTATTGGGTTCTAATGTTCGCAGTTTCACAATCACTCAGTATCAGTGGGCTCAGCGATTAAACCAATATACTCTCATGAGCCAAATCCAGAATGGCAAATTCCTTACTTTTCATTTCTCTATTTTATTAGCAGTAAAAAGAAAATAAGTTCACCCCAAACTTCTGATTTGGTGATGTCCAGCAGAACTAGTCCTTTCTGGGTATAGTCTACCTTTATTCCAGAAGGCTCTGAAAGCCCCTCAATCTCAAAAGACCATTATTTTTCCTTTGAATAAGTTGCAGATAGTACTGATTAGCTACATGCAATAGCAATAACATAGCAAGGAAGCCTAATGTTATTATAAGTAAGAGAACTATGTATCCTCCACATTACTTAGCAATACAGAGAGAGGAACCTTAGGCCTTCTGATTGCAAGATTGTTCTTTGTTAAGCACCAAAGGAGGCAAGAAAAGCTTCATCTTTCTCTGCCGCACCCCTTTGAATAAAAGGATTTGTTCTGTAAAATTTGGATTCAGTCAAAAGGCCACATTCAAGGATCCAGAAAGCCATAATGTGGCTGCAAGGCTGCAGGTTTCCCTAGATCCTGCATTCTCAGTAGGAGGGGATAGTGGCCCTCATGGGGCAAATATTGGTTCTTATCAGGGGAGGGTAAAACAATCTTACATATCACACATTATTTTTATCCATAAAGTACAGATATACATATAGCACACAAAGAGATATATAGTAGACCTATGGTGTTAAGATTTCACGGGGCAGGGGGGTGGTGATTGGAAAAAAGTGTATGTATAAAGAGGCCCCTTAGGTGGGAGATGATAATGAAGTAATGGTTGAGAAACACTGCTCTAAAGATTGGCAAACCAAGTGGTTTGAAACCTCCAGCCAAAAAGAAAAATCACAATTATTATTTTTGAAATAACATGAGTTGTTTAAATTCAAGCTTTCAATAACAATTATTTTCTTTTTGAGGATAGCCATTGCAAATGGTAACAAAGCAGAAAAGAATTCTATATGGATCCAAAGATTTTACAAAATGCTTGTGGTCTTGTTAGGAATGACTAAAAACTCCTTTCAACAAGTTGAGCTGGTCATTTTTTAGGAATTCACATACTATTTCTTTCTCTTATTAAACTAATTATGTTATATATATATATGGACATATTTACACATATTTATATAAATAAAATTATCTTCTCTCAAAATCCTAATCACTGATAATTTTATAATTGCTGATGAAAAATTTAGTAAGATGTAATAATCTGCATCCTTTTTGTTAAGCTGCAGAAAGCTTGTTTTGTAGAATAGTGTACAAACTTTTAAAAGCATGCATGAAAAATTGAACAAGCTGTGTACTCTTACATGATGTAATAGCAAAAACTGAGAAAAATGCCACCTGTGACTCATCTGTTTTCCCTCCCAAAAATCCTTTCAAATAAGATTCTGCAGGTTAAACATAAAAATATTTCCTTCATTAAAAAACTTAATAACAAAGGTATGTTTCTAAAATATTTCAAATAGTTAAGGAGAGGAACATTCTCTTCTGAATATACAAGATTCCTTTGCCCAGGATCTTCTCACGCCACTTCAAAAAAAGGTAAATTATACAGACAACCAAAAATGGCCACTTCCACTACTGAAAAGAGGGGTAAACAAAAAACTTTCACCCAATTAGCTGTGGTTCCATTGGTGACAAAGCTTTTCACAATGGAGTCTGACTCACCTCTAATGATAAAGCATGCCTCCCTTCTTCCAGTTTCTTCTTCTTAAGTAATAGTGTACCCAAGATTTTAAGAGCCAGGAAGCCATGTCTGCTGTCTATAAAAAACTTTTAATTTGATTTATGCAAGAATAAATCATACTCACAAAAAGGGACTGGCACTTCTCTAAATTAAAGTAATCCCAATAATTACAATCAAAGTTCTTCAGTTAGCTGAAACAAAGCCAGCAGAAGCATTAACCTAAATGTCTGCCTCAGCAAGAGCCAGAAAATGCTAATGTTGACATTCAGGCTCAGGAAAAATTATACAGGAAAAAAAAATGGCAAAAAAAAAAAAATTCACATTTCAGTGGAAGGACTTGAAAGAAATGAAAATCTGGGAAAAGGATTTTAAATTCCACATTCAAGTAAACAAGAGCCTTCTATTCATTTGAGGACTGTCATTTTGTAACATGAAAACAGTTATCTCATTTTCTGGAATAGCATTGTCATAGCTATTCAGCTCTTTTCACAGATGATATAAGAGTTGAAGGGAAAATGTAAAAAGTGGTGTGTTAAACAATTCAGCAATTTAATGTGATGCAAACCTAGTTTTAGACTTCTCATGTACTTCTTAAACATACTAATTATTTTAAGATTATATTAAAAATACTGTAAAGTGAACAATAAAGATCATCTTCAACTGAGAACCTCAAACCATTTTATGCACAGAAAACAGAAGAATTCAAGTGATGGGATGAAGTCAAATTTCTATCAGATAACCCATGAGATTATTCAGAATTACTCTTAATATATATTGCAGTAGTACATGCACAATACCCCCAAGTCACTGGCCTAAATGAGAAGTTTTGCTTTTGAAATTTATAGAGGAAAATTGAAATTAATATGTTATGGAAAACTGTGTACTCATTAACTTTTATATCAGGAAAATAAAGTATTGTCCAAATGAAATACTACTGAGGAGTCTTATTTCACAAATTAAAAAAATTCATATTTAATTTGCAAAAATATGCTGGAATTGTAATATATGGTACATTAGCCATATGCTATAACTTCAAAAAATATCTGAATTTTAAGGCACACTTCACATCATGGAACAAACAAGGTGACATTTCATTTTCTTTTGTGTCACCATTTCACTTGTGTACAATGACTAAAATGCTCCTGTAATGTGTGATTCATGATGAGTCATTCTCATAAGGGAATAAAATTAAAATGTATTAGCTTAAGGAATAAATTCTAAATCCTTTCCAAAAATCTGAGCACATCAAAAATAATTTGAGATAAATGTCATTTCCCTCTAAGCAGGGCAACTGTGGTTACTTACACGTAATTTTGTGCTATGCTTTAACCATGGGGACACTAACCATGGTCTCATACATGCATTGGGTCACATGTCCTTTGACAGTCATTTTTAGAAGTAGATATTTCAGGATGATGATTAAAACTGAGTGAGGCAAAGAAAAGGGCCAGTAGTAAACAGGATAACAAATAATGGGAAATTTATTCTCTACAGAATTCCAGATGAAAACCACTTATTGTCTACCGCTGAAGAAAAGTCTTGTACACTACAGTGTCCTATAGTCAGGTGCACACAATTCTTAACAACCAGCACCTCGCAGTTTCGTGTTGGTCAGCAGGCTTTATGCCATAGTTCATTATCTTTTGTTTCTGTGGAAAAGAAAATCTTTACTCATATTAATTCCATCTGGCTGGAATACTTACCTTCTGGCCCCTATGTTGTCCTTTTAAAAGCTTTCCTCTTTATTATGACTTTTGCTTTAAGCACTCTGCTTGTTAATAATTGTTCAATAATTCATTCATTCATTTAGTCATTCAGCAAACATCTACATACTCTATTCTATATGCTATGAAATCCACTACACACCGGGCCAAATAAGGAGAAGGAATGCTCATATACATTGAACATATACCATGGTCCTTGGTGGCGGGTGTTGTTGTTGTGGTTTTGAGACAGTCTCATTTTGTTGCCCCCGGTTACAGTGCAGCGGTGTCAGCCTAGCTCACAGCAACTGCAATCTCTTTGGCTCAAGCAATCCTCCTACCTCAGCCTCCTGAGTAGCTGGGACTACAGGTACCACCACACCGGGCTAATTTCTTCTAATTTTAGTAGAGATGGGGTCTGATTTTTGCTCAGACTGGTCTCGAACTCCTGATCTCAAGTGATCTTCCTGCCTTGGCCTCCCAGAGTGCTAGGATTACAGGCGTGAGCCACTGTGCCCGGCCTGTAGTTATTTTTTTTAATGTAACTTTCATATGTGCATTTAAAACTTCCAAAGGCAGGGACTATCTTCTTCCATACAGAAAATAGTAAATAAATTAATACATTTACTGCTGGATGAGACACATATCATGAATGTCCATGTAATGACTTGTACACTTTCTTAAAATAAATGGTATGCCTAAAATTATAATCTCTATGCCAGAGTCATTGAAACAACAATTTCTAATCATAATACTTAGCATATACATTTCAGTTTAATTTTTTGTTGGTTTTCTACATTTCACAGACCCAAGCTGTTTCCATAAAGTTCTTTATACACAGCACACAGAAATCTCTCTGTTAATGGTAAGTGAATTACCAGTAAAGTAAAGGCAAAGCTAACCAAAGGAGGATACATAGTATCACAGCGTTTGTTCTCTGGTAATACATTTTCAGAGAGCCATTCCCAAGGGAAGCATAAAATAGGCTATGAACACAAAAATGAAACTAACACTTTAAACTTGAAATGTCACAATTATATTGACACTATATGAAAATAGAAATTTACAACAGGACAACTCCTACTGTTAGAAATTTCATATATATAAAATGGATCCACAGGAAGTTTAAAAACAAACAAACAGATCTATGCAATAATACCATTGATTTTCTTGACATACCTAATTAAGAAATAGCACTCTTGGATCAGAACTGAAAATTGTTTGTTAACTCCAAATCCTGGGAGCTAAGGATTACTGACATTAACCCTAGCATAGAAATCAAACGACCTGGGTTTCAGAATGAGTTCCATTACCTCCTAGGTATTTGGCTTTGAATAAAGCATGTAACACTCTAGCATCTCAGTTAATACACCTACCAAAGATGATGATACCTGACTTGCTCACCCAATGTGGCTGCTGTGAGAATTAAATTAATGAAATTGCAAGTAATTTGAAGCTAGCAATGCCCTGTTTAAATCAAGAGGTAGTGAAATATATGGTTCTCTAAATAAGAGAAGTAGCCCAGCGCACAAATAGGACAAAACTGCTCTCAGAGAAGCTGAACTGCACAATTTCACCAGCTGTTCAAAATCCCCAAGGGACAGCCTCTGCAAGATAAGGGACTGTCTCCTAGCTCTGTCCACCTGAATCTCTACTCACCATGTATTTACTGAGTGCCTGCCGTGAACCAAGTACTATTTTAGGTTCTAGGATTATAGCAATGAGAATATGATGAATTTGCTCCTTTTTGCCATGATGCTAACTTCTAGTGGAAGAAAAAAAAAAAAAAAGGAACAACAAAAAAGCAGCTCAAAACGAAGTGCCATGTGACAATAATGCAGGATCGTGAGAGGAAAAGTCAGGGGCAAGGAGTACACTTTGATGGGTGGGAAAGGCCTCTCTGAGATAGTAAGGTCCAAGAAGGAGGAAGAAAAAGATAAGAAGAAAATGTCAGCCTCCTTCACCTTGATTCCATGACTACACCAGGGGTGAACACGTGACTAACCTGACCAAAAAATACTCTGTCCTAGGAAATCTAGAAACAGGACTCCAAGACTGTTGATCTTATTAAGAGCTTAAACTAGGTAGTGATGTAAAAGTGGCCTGGGGTGGCTTGTTTCTGCTTAGTGGGCCAACCTAATTGATCATCCAGAAAAGGAGTGAGAGCAGTGAGACACAGAGATGAGAAAACATACGGTCCTGGGGAGACAGAGTGACCTCAGTTCTGCATGGCTTTCCAGTTCCTGGTTCTAGTCTCTTCTGAGATAAGACAGTGTTTCAAGCCTGTGGGGTCCAGGAGGTTCACCTGGATCCTTCAATAAATTCTCTTCTTTGGCATAAAATAATCCAAACAGGTTTATTCTTTCTAAAAGATGGTTATTACAAGTGAGTTAAGTTGCTATCTGAGGTCTATCTGGAAGTACATTAGGAATCCATTTATTAAATAAATCCTAAATGCTATTAGCTAAGAGAAAGCATGGTACAGGCAAAAGGTACATGGGATAAAGATGTCATGACAATGAGACTAAGAGTCACCATGGTGAGAACTTCACAAAGCTACACAAAGGACATCTTGGAATGTCTTAATAACTCTAGAGATTGGGCAGATTCCTGCACCTTAGCACTTTTAATGGAGAGTTCATGGGATCAACATAGCCACTGGCTTTAGGCTTTACCTGGATTCCCAAAATAACTCTACCTTTGAAAGACCTGTCATGACAGTGCCAATTTGCTCATTTAACGTCTTCAGTTGTTTTAATGTGCACATCCAAATTTCACTCCAGACATACTACAGAAATATTTGCATGAGCATGCAGTCTTATATGTGTAAGGATATTAACCTATAAGTGAAAAATTGGAAATAACATAAAGACAATTGGTTTACTAAACCATGACATAGTCATAATGGATCATATACTTTAAAAAGCAACCCAATAATTCCACACATATTGGCATGCAATGATGATCAAAATATACTGACAAACGGAAAAAAAGCAAACCTTTAGGAAAGAACATACAATTTTATCTTGGGGTCAAAAATAAGCACATATATATGTGTACATTTACACATGTAATCAGAGTATGCAAAGAAAAGTCTTTATGACTCTCCTCCAAACTCTTCATCGAGATTTTATCTGACGGGGATGGAAGGGGGATTTTCATTTCCCGATTTGCTGGTCTCTATACTGTTAACGTTTCTCACTAGTGTGCATCACTTTTCTAATCAGTGAGCCAGTGAAGCGCAATCCAGGTCTGTGCAGAAAATAAAAAATAGGTTCAACAATATGAAAGCGGCACGCAAACTCACAGCCTTTGAAATGTGAGATAATATTAAATTTTCTTTCTCTCTTTTTTTAAACTGAACCACCGTCCTGTAAAGAAAGAAACCTAGTGATTTTTACATCTTGTTCATAGAAGCTGGCAGTTTTAGAAAAACACAAAGTGCTGAAAGCACTAAAAATAACCCCCCTACCACCACAGTACCCAGCTTTCACTGAACTCTCTTTGCTATAAATATCTCAAGAATAACACGCAGACTCCCTGGAGTACTCCTCAAAGTGTGGCTAAAGAGGAAGTCTCACTACTTACTAGGCTGGAATATGGCTTTGACAGAGGGAGGAGCTCCTTGGGGGAAGGAAGAACAGGGTTGTCATAGCGCCCTGACAGGCTTTTCCCAAAAGGCTAAATTGGGAGATCACTGTACTTAGGTTAAAAATAAAGCATAGCCTTCCCCCCCGCCCAGATACAGGTGACTGAATTTTTGCTCTATTTGTGAGGATTCTTTTATCTGGTTCCTTGTGGGGGTCCCTCCATTTGTGAGCAGGAGAAACAAAATCCACTTCCTTGGGGCTGAGCTGCCACAGATTTGGGTGCTCCTAATTTGTAAACACATTTGTAGTTTATTCAGGAATATGACAGCCGAGCCAAGAAACATCCTCTTACTTCCCCTCACACTTGTGAACACCACACACCAATTACCAACTGTTTGGCTGTAATTTTTTTTTTTAATGTCTTTTCTCCCATTTCTGTGAATTTTGGACTCGTGTGAGATACTTACAAAAAAATAAGAGTTCCCACCCCTCAGCAACTGTCTGGCTCTTTTATTGTGTCCCTGAGGTCCTGCATGACAATTACAATTGCAGAAATTTACCCCAAATCTCACCTTAATCTTCCTTTCTTTTGGGATAACACTTCCTCAGTACACCAGTCCACAACATGAAAAAATGCTAAGAATGTTTGGATTGGCTGTATTCTCCTTTATAAGCAGGGTTGGGTGTTTTATTTTGTTTTGCTTGTGTTTTTATTAAAAAGATAAACCCTGCAGTTTTATTAAATTACAAAATGCCTCATAGCAAGCGTGGATACAAAGAAAGGAGAAAAAATTATACAAAGAACCCAAATCCATTTTAGCTATAAATACATTATTTATGATTTCAGGATGCCAAGGGTAATATAATGCATGTTCCTTCATTCTGCCCTTGACTAGTCCTTGGGTGGAGAGAATTATTAATAAAATAATTAGATGACCAGAGAGCAGAATGTGAGGTTTACATCTTCAGCCTTTGAAATCTTGCCTTTCTAAACATTAAGATTCCCATTTATTCACTGAACGATTTATTCAAGCCATTGAAAGCCCACTGGGCACTAGACTGAGGTTTGAAACATTACATTTCCTTTTACTTATTTTAACGAGATTAAAGCTGTAGAAGCCAGAAAAATGTTGGGTGACAACCCGGAGGTAATTCATACCCCACATACCAGCATGAGTCAGCTTCCCCTTAGTGTGGCTTTGTAGTGGTCACTGAAACCAGTAAGTATCCGATAAGTAATCTTTCTAGTAAAATGTCCTCTTTTAAATAGCCCATAAGGGACTGTGCTATTTATTTTACTCAGAATCTCATGAAACTAAGAATTGCACATTTTAACTATAGCGAGATACATTTTTTACCCTTCATCTTAACAAATATCAAAAAGTCTGACAATGCTCTATGATGGCAAGCCTGTGGGGAAACAGGATTTCCCATACATTATTGATAGGAATATAGGACAAAATTCGAGACACTCTGCAGAGGGAAATTTGACAATCTCTGTAAATTTACAGTATATACATCTTTTGCCCCCAGATTTCCATTTCTAGGAATATATCTCACAAAAATAGTAACACATACACACAAAGATATATGTAAAAGATATTTACTGCAGCAGTATTTGTAAAAGCCTAAAGACTGGAAATAAGCCAAATGTCCATCAGTAGGCAAGTGGTTAAAATACGTAAATAAAGTAAGCACTTCCATGTACTGGCTTGAGCTATAGTGAAGAACAAAGCATCTCTACATGGAAAAAGTCAGGTCCAGGACAAAAACACAGATAGACAGATAGGTAGAGACACATATACACCACACACACACACACATTTCTGTACTCATAGACTATCTCTGGAAAGGAATTGGTAATAGTAATTATCTTTTGGGAGAGGGATGTCCTTTTCACTGGGTATGTACCCACTATTTTTGCCTTTCAATTTTCGTATCATATACATATATATATTTTTTAAATCTCATAAAATTGTATCTAAAATTTCCCATTGTTAATTCCTGAGATATAAATTCCATTTCTCACAATGCCCACCTTCTTCCACCTACTTAATTAAAACTGTCAAAACCTTCAAAGTTCAATTCAAATCCCAGCTCTGGCTTGGTGCTTTCCCTAGTCTCAACTCTTATCTCTTCTAAACTTCTATAGGACACAGGGCCTATGCCGGATTTTTACTTAATAAGCTACTTGGTGTGTTGTTGTTGTTTGACTTCCCTCTCTTCCAATAAGAATGTAATCTCCTTGAGGTGAAGGACAATGGAGTGGGAGAGAGGGCTGTGTCTACACCTCTCTCTGTGGCTTGCTGCGGTACAAAACATACAGGAGGCTCTAGCTACTTCTAAGCTGTATGCCCAGAAATTTTCAGAAAGCAAGATATACTGGGTAGAAGGCACTATCCAGAAAGCAACCCAGAGAAGAGGAGCAGGCATCAGTAAATATCCACATATGCTTTATTCTAAGAGCCCATGCAACGTGTCCTGGCAGAAAAGAATACCAGTCTTGTCATATTTCACCCCGTTTTGAGATACTACTTTTAACTCAAGAGACTATCCGATGTCTATGCTCTTATATAAGCATTTGAAATTAGGATAACATTGCTGTTTCTAAAAGGTAAAGAAGAGTAATGAAAAGATGATTGCTAAATCCTCAATGTGCAAAATAACATTCTCCTCTGCCACCCCTGCCACGTTTCTGCTTTCTTCAGGACCTCAGTTGAAATATTGCTTTCCATTTTTCTCCCATATTTAAACACCATTAATAATCTTCAACTCTGACAACTTAACAAATTCTTCCTTTAAAAGATAATGACTTTGCAATGAACTTCAAGTTATCTCTAACTGGCAGTTACACATATGAAAATATTATTAGACAACTCACTCTAAAATGGCAGACTTAGATTTTAATCTAACACACATGCAGATACCAAAAAATGTAAAATAATTAAGTTATAACTGTATTTTCTCATGTATAAACCTGTCTTGATTATTTTGTTAGTATTAATATATGCCACTACTTAACCTAGGACAATTGAAAACTCTAAATATCCATTACTGATGTTTATGAATTTCCATATTGCTTTGCCTCAGCAAATAATATTTTAACACAAATCCATTTTAAAAATCCTCAAGGAATTCAGTGGGAGATGTATAGTTATCTAATTTGAGAGTGAACTTAGCGTTACAGGGTGGAGATAACATTTCTGAAAATGGAACAAAGTGCCATATTATCTTGGTTAAGATCGTCCCTTCTTGATTCTTCCCCAGAAATTTCTCTTAACTTACTAACAGAGACTTAAAAAAAAAAATTAAACAACCATAATCAGTAAGTACAAATGATAAGTAAAATAGGAAATTAAAATCATGATGAATAGTGATGATGTTAATGTGAGAAGAGGATCAATAAAAGAGTGTAAAAAGCAAGCTAGGTGTGGTTTTAGAAAGACATGATCAGCAACATCAGACGGATTGGGAGAAAGGATGGAAACTGAATGATACAAGGAAGACACCAAAGTTGTGGGAGAGAAGAGAAAAGGGAGACAAGAGAACTAGCAGCATCAGAAATTATCTGCTTAGGGGTAGCAATTTCATCCCATCTTCCATCTTTGTGTCTCTGGGGAGAGTACTGGTGTCTCTTACTGAATTAAGTGTTTTCTGGAGGTACTTCCAGAACTGGAGTTCTATGGTTCTAAGTCAAATGAAGAAAAAGTAGTTCTAGGTTACTGGAGTTTCTGGTCAGTTTTGTGTTAGCAAGTGTTACAGACCTTGGTTATGAAACCTGAAAAAAAAAAAAAATTCAAGAAGCCTTCAAGTCTGCAAGTATAATGGCAAGAACAGTTCTCATGATTTTCATCAATGTGTAAAGATATTTAAGGGATTGAAAGAAATACTAGATTTATCCTAAAACATTCATCAAGTCAAAGGAAAGGATATTGTATATCCAGATGACTCATAAGGTCAAAAGATCAAGGATAGACATAAGAAAGGCACCACAAATTAAGAACTGGTTATATGATATTTAGATTTCCTCAAATTAAGGACATTGCACAATAGCAATATCACCTCAGTTTATATCATTAAAATTATATAATTGGCACAATCCTAAGTCTGTGCCATTATCCACTTACAACATAGGATGATGCTATAATGAGTTTTCAGAAAGAGGGCTCAGCCCAGAGGGACTGAGAGATTATAGGCTCTGTAAACCAATGTGCTAATCCTTATTGTATCTTCCAGAAAGCAAAGCTCCTCTGCAGAACTCAAAAGATATAACAGATATAACTCACATCTGGATAGTCTTTTTATTAATATAATTACAAAGTATTTCCACATTCATAGTTATAGTTACCATGCAATATTATTGCAATTCTTTATTTCATTTCTACCCTCTGAAAGCAGCTATATTTCTCTAGGTTAGAGCTAATCCCTGAAAGAAAGAAGTAGATGAACAAAAATGACTGCCCATTTAAAATTTTAAGACAACTACAAGGAGCTTTGTGTAACTCCAGGGTAAACTGTCACATTCCAGTATATTCTGTGTACTGGTTTCACTTAGCAATGACTGACATTCCCTTCCATTCAACTGCCCTGTTTATTCCTGCACAGTCTTCATTTCCTTCAGTCATATGACCCCTTCTACAACAAGCAATTGAGCTTAATTTCTGCAATGCAAGAGGTAGAACACACACACAGTAAATGTAATCACATAAAATAAATATTCATAACAAAAGAAAAGATCAAGAAAGAGCACAGAATCAGGCTACTTTATTTGGCAGATCCTCACATGGCGCTTCCGAGTGCCAGGTGATGTTTTAACTTATATAGCCCTCATAACTACCCTATAGGGCAGGTAACCCCATTTCACAGAAGATAAAACTGAGTCACAACAAGGTAAAGTAACTTGTCCAGGACTTGAAACCATGCATGCTTTTAACCATTACCAGTGCTGGCTCCTGTTCTCTGTTATCATCTTTGCCAGTTCCCTGAATGAAACTCTTCAAGCAACTACTGCAGTTAACAAGGTAAAAAAAAAAACAAAAAAAAAAACAACCATATATATGCGTGTGTGTGTGTGTGTGTGTGTGTGTGTGTGTGTATATATATATATATATATATATATATATAGGAGGGGAAAAAAGGGAGGGCAACCTCCCTTATTAAGTAAATTAGTAATGTGTTTATGAAGAAGACAGAGCAAAAGGCAAGCTCTCATCTCTTCAAACTTTTAAAAATATTATAAAATCCTGTTTTAGGAATCACTGGCAATATGGAAGAGTGGAGCATCTTGACATCATAGCCCTAGGTTTTATTTAATTTCTAAGGAAAAGAAGTACACAAATTTCCTTTTAGTGGAAATTATTAGCTAAAATTACAAGGCATGGCCAGTGGAACACACAGTGAGTCTGAAATGACATAACGAGCACCATCTGCTCTGAGCACAGGTTCTCATCACTTTTTCCCAGAGAGGAAAACTTCTCAAAGAAAGTATTTGAAAATATTCCCAGAGGACATTCATAATAACCAATAATAATATAAAGTTTCATAAAATATCAAACTACTTGTTTTAATAATCAATGAGTCTCAAACCTGAGTCTTAAGCCCATTTTTGCCTATTTTCCAAATAAGTTTTAAGTTTAATCATTCAAAATAAGGGCTAGAGCTCGATTTATTAACATCATTCACTTATATACTTAAATAGTTAAATATATTCTATTAGTTCCCATTGACTGTAATAGTTTTTCTCATATATAGCTAATACTTAAAATAGTATAGTATAAGATTATTATGATAATTACATTTATACTATTGTTCTTTGGTTATAAACAATAAAAGAGGTTCACATTCACAATCTTATTTAATTCGTACAACAGTCTCATGAGGTAGACAAGACATTACCCTATCCTCATTTTTATGGATAGGAAAACTGAAGCTGAAAGAGTTCAGGGCATTCTAGAATCACAATTTACAACTTCTGCTCACAACATCGACAATTTTATACCAAAATCCAAATCATACACAGAACAGAAATGTATAACTGTTAAATTCCCCAATAGAAATATCATTGGCATCACCAGTTCCCAAGGAGATTAAATAAGAAACCAAGCCTCTGTTACCAGTCCTTGTGAATGATAGAATTCTTCAGGAAACCAAGCTAATCAAACATTGCCACACACATAATTGAGAGAAGGGATTATTTCATATACAAACACACACACACCCCATCATGTTGACTAGCATGTACACAAAACACCATGGTTTTCCAGAAGATGTTACGTACCATGAGCCTAAAATATTTAATAACATTAAAATAAGCTTCAAAAGCTATAGTCTAAAACATTAATAATTAATATTTGGCTTATTGTTTATGATTCAATAACTATATAACAGGGATAAATGTTGTATGATGTTCTTACTATTAATTTGCTGTGGTTTAATATTTTATTCTTGTTCTTCAAGAGTATAAATACTAGAAGAACAAAACATTTTTCTTATGACTAATGTAGATGCTGTTTAAAGACCAAATCCCTCATTTCTTCGTTAGGGAAAAGGTCTAATACTTATCCCTAAGGTACATAATTGGTTGAACTAATGTTTATAACACATTTTAAACTCAATGAAGCACTTAACTATATTCCAGACACAAAAAAAGATTAATCTGCCTAGAACTCTAGGCAATTTGGCCATTTAACTTAGATTCTATTGAAAACTATCACATTTTTTATTAGTTCAGGAGGAATGGAAATTATATGTTGACTTTTTTTTTTTTACATCAAATCCAAATAGTCTTACCATGATTGACATCTGGAAATATAAGTGAAAGAGAAGATCAAAAACAAGACACATACAGATATCGTTAGAAAGCATTCTGATAATGAATGGCTTTAATATGTGCTGGATTGTTGATTGAAAATTGTGAATTCTTTATGGGGTCACTAGGTGGCATATTACTCTGGGTTGTCTGCACAGGTACCTAAAAGGAGCTTGTTATCAGGGACCTCAGGAGAGGACATGGAACACCTTCAAAGAAATAAGCAAGAGTACTTACTGTACTTTCCTAAAGAAGCTCTGTTTTAGTTGAAGTGAACTGGAATTATTCAAACTGAAAGAACAGAACTGTTCCGTAATCTGCTGTATCATATGAAAAAGAAAATTACTGAAACTAAAAATCACAATAGTAAAATCATATGTAAATCACACATTTTTGTTAATAATTATGAGATTATAAAATGTTATGTTTATATATTTTATATATTCATGTTTTATATAATATTTTACATTATAAAATATTCATGTATCTTAAGAATACAGAGGCTTGAAGAAAGATACACAAGCAGCTTTAACTGTATCATTAATAGATTCCTTCCCTGTAAGTAACAGAATAAGAGGCATTTACTGTGTGTGATTCCTTTAAGGCCTGGTATAAATATATTTTGAAAAATTTCAGGGTCATATGCTATTTTTATAAAAAGAAAGGGAAATATATATATATGCTTAGAGTTTTTTAAAGAATATAGAAAAGATGTGAATTTCTAAAGAGTCTAAAGCATTAAACAGAATTTTAAAAATGTTTATATAGCTTTCTTCTTTTTTTTTTTTTTTTTTTTTTGTATTTTCCTGGTATTTCTATGACAAACTGTTATTTGTCTTCTTAAAAGACAGTAAAATATATTCTCTAAATGATAAACCTAAAACAAAATGGTAGACTGGAAGACACAAGAATAAAAGAGTTAAAAATAAATTATATTTAATGCCACAATTATGCATCAGTCTTTTATATTCAGCAGAAAACATAAAAAAGACAGAATGTTATGGTTAACATATCTTTGGAGAAGTCATTGCTATAGTGAGGTGGATTTTACTTTATAACTCTATGCCATTTTCATAAACTGGCAAGTGTTTTTTTGTTTTTGCTTTTATTTTTTACTCATACACTGGATTTTATGCCCTTTTGTAACTTCTGCTTAATATATCAACCAGATCATTCTAAATATTGTTCAATGTTTCTTCAAGAGTAAAGGTTACATCACTTCAATATATCTATAATTTAGGAGACGGTTTGTTAAGTTAAATATCTCCTATTTCTTCCATTGCATTATTTTACCAATACTATGATACTATATCTCTTTTCAGCATATTACAATTGTCTACTTTGGATTTTTTGTTTGCTTGCCTTTTCAACATAATAATATTTAATACATAAATTTAAAATATGAATATTCAAGTATATCTAATACTGTGCAGATTGAAAATGAAAACGTGTGGCCAATACATTCAGCAACAGATTAAAGGACAATTATGTTTAAAAAAAATAAGAATCAGATTGAAAAAAAAAAAAGAAAGAGCTATTATTGATGAAAACAAATTTAGAGAAGGAATTAGAGTAAGAGACAAATAATTTCAAGGTCATTCAAGCATGTTTGCACATTTGATTTGGTCTTATTTACAAGTTTAAATTGGTGTACACTGCTCATTCTTAGGATACCATTACAAATTAAACTAAAAAACACTGAAAAGAAGATATGTACCATTCATATATTTATTTTGACTTTGGTTTAACCTTGAAGAAAAATATTATCTTCCCAAACTACACAGAAGTTTTAAAATTATAATTTAGCAGTACAGTATTATTATAGCATATAGCAGAAACTTAATGTCATTATGTTTCTAATTTTAGTCATGAAAATACAGATTATTTCTGAGCTTTGAATTTTGATTTGAAATGTTAATTATTCACTACTATATTTAACCACATTTAAGATGCCACTGATTATGACGTGCACCATTTTTAATAAACACAAAGAAAGGAAAATATTGTCAAATTACGACACAATTATCACATGAATGTTCAAATTTAATCTTTTTGAAAAATTAGACTTCTTTATAGACTTTTATCATATATGACCTTTATGTACATGCAAAACAGCAAAATAAAAGTGAAATAAACTGGTTAAGATATTCTTAAAACTTCTTCATATTCAGAGTCTCACTCTTCAAAATCATCAACACCTTGACTTCCAGTCATCAATGCCTTGTCTCACATGTAAGATCAATCTTCATGCCATCAAGATGGTAGATGATGCAGCATTTCTTAAAGTGCTCCACAACTGTCTCCAGAAATTTCTTCCAACCTGCTCAAGTTCCTCTCTCAAAGGATCCTTAAATAGTTTGTTGACTGAAATTTTGAGGCATTGCAGTCATACTACCCGGAATAACAACCAAGTTTGCACATGAGAGCAATGACAACTACAATAAGCTGCTGCCTGGACAATAGCAAGGAGCAGACTTTGCCAATCCTAAGATGCACCCCAATTTCACAGACACTAAAATGTGTAAGATACTCTGTTGCTTAGAACTGAGAAAATATCATATTCATATTCATTTCTTGTTAATCTAATCTACACCGAAAAATAGGAGTCTTCATACATCTCCTAACCTATGATTATAAACTGCAAGCTAATTTTTGTGCTAAGTATTTAATACGACTGAATGCATAACACTTTTTAAATATCCATCTCTGAGATTTCACAACCAACTAAAATATACATATGTTACGTTTCAACAAAATGCTTTTATTACAACAATAAATATAAACATCACTGGCTTTAAAGTTTTATGTATAATTACAAAGCAAAAGCGTATGTTTTCGCTAAGGATCTTGGACACCTTGTGAATTTGGCATGGCACTTTAGCAAAAATAGCTTTACTTACTACTACTGTTCATGTATCAGTCATGAACTCTCAATATGTGAGGTAGAGCTGTTTTTATGAATCTAGTTTGCTGTAGAATCCTGGAAATCTGCTGTATGTAGCAATAAAGTGTGAAGAAATGAATTATTTTACTAAAGCAGGTATTTCTGCTTCCCTTACTTTGCTGTAATACCAACCGATAAATTACCATGATTGAAATTTAATTATACTACCCAAATGGCAAACTTCCTTAATATAGGGAAATAGTAAAGGGCAAGAGAGAAGAAATCAGGTTTTAAATTCTGATAGGCTAGAATCCTGGGTGTTCCACATACCCACTGGGTGAGCTTGAACTCTTTTCTTAGGTTGAACTTGCTAACTAGTGAGATAATGAAGAAAACATTTCATTGGTTTGCTGTAGGACTTCATTAGAAAATGACATAACTTACATAAATCTATAGGCCATACCTGGTACAAAGAAAGGATTCAGAAAATGTTAATTTCATCTTTCATTTTTCTGAAATAGTCAATTCACAACACAGTATTAATTAGTGTCTCATATGTACTAACTCAGAAATCCAAAATTCAGCCTCCATTTAGAGCTCCTGAGCTCCTCAAGTGTTATCCAGATTTTTCTAGCTACAGCCCCTGTGTTCCTTCTACTACTCAAAATCCTCTATTCAGTGCCTTAAGGAACACGATGCATACCATGTTTATTAGATCATTTTTCTAATGGGTGACCCTGCTGGGCTCCAAACCAGTTGTAGCTCAAGGAAAGAGTCCTTGGTGCTAAATCCTAAGGCTTTCTTTGCTATTGCATCATTTTACAAAAGGATATCTGCTTACTGCTGACCAATATCAAGACTATGAAGACACAAATTGCAATGGCATGAGGTTTTGTAGAATAAAGGTTAAAGGAAGTAAATGATTACATTCTAAAGTAGATGAAAAGCCAAAACCACTAGAACTTCATTTAAAAATCCAAACTTCAGCCAGTAGACACTGATATCTTCAATGATTTGTGTCAAGGTATAGTCCAATCAGGATTTTTCTCTATATTAGCAAATTTATTTTCCTGATAAAATAAATCATATTTTACCATTCATCTTTGTAGTACTATCCTGATAACCACACACACTTTTTATAATCACTATACATTTTATAGAAGTTATATGTTATAATATCGTATCAATACTATGAGTCAATATACTTGTGCCATGTAAGACCCTAAAAGAGATTTAAGTAAAAATTTATTTGGAAATAAAAAGATGAAATAGCTTCCAGTTTGATTCTCTCAGCAAGAAGATTCCCAACTTTTCAGTTATGTATTTCTTTTGTTTTAAAATAGAACTTGAGTGCAAAAATCTTACAGAAGTGGGTAGGAAATAAAGAGAAATGTTGATAAGAAAAGAGATGATAAAAACTTTCAGTTGTAAATAAATTTAAAGCAACAAATTTTAAGAAAACATTTAGATAAGGAGGCCACATTTCACTGGAACATAGCCTCTTAAAACTGAAATTACAAAACTTTCTAGTTATAAAAAATGTAAGGCAAGAAAAATTTTAAAAGCATTCAGGTATGAAGGCTATATTGTACCGTGAATCTGAAGACCACAAAACAGACCTTGGATAGCTCTTTTAAATAGGTACTTCTAAACCTTCAATATTGTAACACATGTCATGATTAGAAAGTACGCTATGGGGTAATATCAGTTTGGACTAGTGGACTATAGAATAATTTTCATATTTGCAAATTAATTGCTTATTTTCATAAGGTTGGGTACCAATGAAAAAGAAAATAAAACAAAAAATCTATTCCCCACCCAGAAGAGATCTGGGAACCTGATACCTTTGGGGATTTTCCTGTGTTGCCTGTAAAAGTCATATGACCCATAAGCAACAGTGTCTACCACAGAGCAAGGCAGTAAATACTTCCTTATTTTGATGTCAATGTCCCTATTATAATCACGTATTCAGTAGCCATTAAAGGAAATTCCCAGTGGTACAGCTCACCTGGATTTGTCCAAGAAAAGTGGACTAAAACAGTGGCTGCAGTTGTCAGGTATAGCCCACCTGGTTCAGAAACCTTTTAGTAACATTGCTCAGAGGCATCTTCTCTCCCCAAATATTAAAAGAGAATCAACTGAGAATGACTGAACTTAAAATGAGAAATGAGAATTATATACTATTTCATCCATGGTTAAGTTAATCAACACAAGCAACACAAAAAGCATCTGATATTTTAAGCCTCTAAATTACTTCTCTCTGGAAGAAACCTTAGGCCAGATGTGGCTAAGTACACCATCTATTTTTCTGGCCTGGTGTAAATTTCTCTTTTCTGGATGACTATTCTTCCATTGCATGCCCTCTTCTGGAATAGTCAATGTCTTGTGTTAAGGGATGTAATAGGAATTGCAAAGTCTTCTCAGTTTCACCACTAATCCAAGTTCATACTGCAAGTACAAAGTCCTCATCAGGAATGTGACCACAATGCTTTTACTTCTCTCTCATGCTCTGGGGTATATCTGCTGCCATTCACTAAAAGCCCGTGTGGGGCTCCCCTATTTGCAGCAGATCAGCGTCACTGTCACTGTCTTTATCCACATACCCATATCTCCATGGTGAATAAATATCAATTTTTACTACATTTTACCTGAACAACTTCTAAAAGAGTAATATATCATGTGACTGGATAAGTAACAAAATGTTGAGATATTTAATACAATAGAAATCAAACTATAAAAATCTATCAGAGGAAAACAGCTTGGTAGTTCCTGAGTAAGTAAATGTAGAAGTATTATATGATCATCGGTTCTACTCCTAGGCATATACCCAAAGGAACTGGAAATAGGTATGTGAACAAAACTCATATACAAATGTTCACTGCAGTTTGATTCATAATAGCCAAAAGATGGAATCAATCCCAATATCTATCAACAGGTAAATGGATGAACAAAACATGGAATATCCATACAGAATGTTACTCAGCTAATAAGAGGAATAACGTACTGATACATGTGACAACATGGATGAACACTGAAAACATGCCAAGTGAAAGAAGTCAGATACAACAGGACAATATCGTATGATTCTGTTCATATGATATATCCAGAATAGGCAAATGCACAGAAAAAGAAAGCAGATTAGTGATTGCCAGAGCCAGAGAAAGGGGTGGAGGGTGGGGAGGAATACACAGTGACTGCTTAATATTCTAGGGCTTCTATTTGGGTGTGAAAGTTCTAGAACTAGATAATGGTGATGGTTACACAACATTGCGAACATAGTCAACGTCACTGAACTATATATTTTACAATGGTTAAAATGGTTATAATGGTAAATTTTGTGAATATGTTGCCACAATAACGTCAGAGTGAGAAACTGTCCATAATCTAGATGTAAGCAATTCACAAATCATCCCTGAGGCAAATTCTATAAGAGGCCCAGAAATGAAAGAGTCCCACTACTTATTTTGCCATTAAATAGGAGGTTCTTTTAAAAACTACCTTAGGTGCCAGATTTTAAATTCAGAATGTTTCACTGTGTTGTTGTTGTTAAATATAATAATAGAATGGCAAATGAAATTCTACTTGACAGGTGAAAAGGTTAGAAAATGTTCCTTGTTTTCTTTGCACCTCAATTATAAAAATACAAAAATTAGAATGCAAAGCAGTTAATAGGTATCTATATTGTTACAGGAAAAATAATGTTAGAGACGTTGAACAAAGACGACAACTATGGAGAAGAGATTCTCATAGGTATTGCACTCCCTTCGGCAAACACACAGCAACATGTTGAATCCCACTTTCTACCCCATTGCTTTGAAAATATGAATTCAATATCTTTCATAGAAAGTAGTTCTTAAAACCCATAGGGTCATAGGTATTATCTGGTTCAACTACATTTCAGATATTAGAAAATCGGGAGTTTTAGTTCAAGGTCACATAGTAAACTCAATGAACATTTTTTTGTGTTTTTATGTATATTACCTTAACATTGCCAACAGGGTGGCAAATGCAGTGTGTGAGATTTTAACAATGTGAAATAAGGGCTATGTGTTCATGGCAGAGAGCACTAATGTTTGTCGTTTGTGCATGTCACTCTATTGTAAGGAAATGGCAATGGGGAACTCCATATCACCTGATTTTGAATCTCATGTTACTTCCAGCACACTGCCTCTTGCTCCTATTAAGAGCCAAGATGAAAACCAAGACTTTGGACCCACAATGCATTGTTCTTTCTCATACACCGCCCTGTTTCCTCATCCTAAATGGTTAAATAAAATACAGAGTGCCAAGGATTTTAAAAACACAAACCTAAGAGTAAAATGTACACTGTTATGTTAATATACTTGTGTTAATAATCCAAATTTTAACATGTTCCATCAGAAGTTAATGTTACACAGACATATAATGAACTATCTCAGCCAACTTTTGCAATTATATAATGCAATATGTTCCATAAATTTGTTCCAAAATCAAAATTTCCCTAGAGATAAATATATAATTTTCTCAAATGGTTTAAAATGATAATTTTTGAATAGATTGGGACAAAAATTTCTAGTTTTCTTATTAAGCAGGAAGAAAATCAACATTACAAATTAATTTTGCCATCATGGAATGAATTATTCTAATTTGTAAAGAAGAAAAGAGTGCAAGTCATAGTAAGATGATAAAAATTCTGATTTGGGGAGACAAGGAACTGTAATTGTATCCCCACAAATTGGCTTTCCTTCATAAGAAACAAGAGGCACAAAAACGAATCTTACGTAAGCAATGCTTTCAACACTAATGAGAATGATAGCTACTCTCTACTATATGCCTACTTTTTGCCAAAAACTCTGCTAGTTGCCTGACAGATACTGTTTCTAATCCTCACATTAAACCTCTAGGTAAGCAAATTATCTCCATTTTACAAAAACAAGGACTTAGAAAGTTCAAGTAATTTTAACTTTGAATAGCTATGAAATGGAGGTACAAGGATTCAAACTCCGTTGTCCGTGATTCTGTTCTGTTCTTGCCAGTTCACCACGAAGAGTATTTCCTTTGACCATAAGCCCATGATTAAAATATTTTTAGAAGAATCTCCACTTTAAAGATTATAGGAAAGCTTTCGAAGTAGCAGATAAAAGGTGTGTTGACACATTAGTTTAATACAGCTACATCAGTATATCTATTATCTAAAAAGAAACACATAATTGACTGGCATGTTTATAACATATAATCTCTAAAGTTTACCTCCAAGAAAACCTTTTACAAAGAGGAGGAACTAGTATTAAAAGCATTTCCTTCAGGTGGAACTACTGAGAGAAAACGTGTCATTAATTTAAGCAATTAAAATTCATATTTTGTCATTTTTACACCTTGATAAGTTTGTAATTTCAATTCTCACAGGATAGATTCCAATGAAATAGAGCCTCATTATCTAAATGTTTTCTTAAAATTTCTCACTTTAAGTTTATTTAAAACTGGTAATATAGAGGGACTTTTTTCATTTTTAGACCTTTGTTCTAGAGATCCTGCGAAATAGCAAAACTCTATGAAAGACAGTGGAAACTCCTCAATTAAGGACTAATGTGTTGATATAAGTTATGGGCACCCACTTCAAGCACACGTGCATAATTGAATTCATCAAAAACCATGTCTAGAAAACTTTTCAAAAGAAAGGCTGCAATCCGGAACTTGTTTTTGCTATTCTAACTTCATAAATGCCCTGTGTATTTTTTTTTTTTAATTTTAAGACAGAGCACAGTTGTAGAGGGAGAGCCCTGCTGAATGGTTCAGAACAGGGAACTTTGACTATCTGAAACCAAGCTATTTCCTGAACTTCTCTATTTGTCCAAAACAACAGATTGGGCGAAATAACCCCACATGTAGAGTAGGAGGAAATCCATTAAATTTCTGATAAACATCTCTGTGGGGGAAGTGGGGTGGGAACCCATAAAATCACAGCCACAGTCGCTTTTGTCTTTAAAAAGAAATTTTGAAATTATTCCTAAATATTTACTTGAATATGTGATTCACTTAATTACCTGTAATTACACACAAACCTTTTTCATTAATATTCAGGCCACTGTGGTTCAACTTCTGTATGTATTTTTGATGTTCCTTCTATGTTAAAATGAATTGGACTGAAAAACAGGGAAGCTATCATTCAAGATAATGTGAAAATATTCCAAAGAGATTTTTCAATCGTGTAAAATGCCAAGGTAAACTATCTAGTGGTAAAATCAGTGTGTGTAAAGACTAAATAAGTTAGCATCATGAAAATAACGAGGGGAAATTGCACAATGTTCCCAGATAAATTATCTTGAAGTTAAGCTTTGTTTAAAGGAATTAGTGTGGTTTGCTGTAATTATTGCTTAATTTTTCATTAAGTACACACAAAATGCTGACATTAAATATGACTCAAATGTGTGAAGTAGTAGAGCCTGTATTCTAAGGTAGTATTTCTTAGGCTACATAGACAACATTTGCAAACATTATCATACATCAACATCATATCACAGTTTATTAAGTTTCTGATATGTGCCTTTATTTGTATTTCTATTTTATCGAGTAGACTGTGCACCAAGGGGAAAAGTAATTGTTATATGGAGGATAGAGAGATGTAGTTTTCTGTAAGAAATTTTTAAATTCCTTGCTGTAAGTCACAGTGGCTAACAATGAGTATCTCTGAAGGGAAAGTAACAAAGTAGCATAAATGTTCATCATTCATTCACTCAGCAAAAATTCACTGGGTGCTATATTATTCGGGTATTGTGTAACTCCAGCTGACTCTCTAAAATGTAATTCCTTATCTTTAAAACTCCTCACAAAACATTGGTTGAATTCTTCAAGGGAAAATAAAAAAAAACACATTTGAGGACTGTGTGAAGAAATCTATAAAGTTCATGTCAACTGGGAGAGTCCATTATGAGGCCAAGTGATGTTCCTTCCTCAGAGCCTGAGCACCGCAGGGCCTTTTCCCAAGCAGTGACTTTCTCCTGAAATGTCATCTCTCCAGAGCTGACCGAGTCCCTGTCGTGACTGAGCACACCCATCACTCAAGGGTCACCTTCCCAGCAAGGCCTTCCCTGGCCACCCTGGCTATACGAACCGTCCCTTCTTTGAGGCCTAGTCTCTCTCCATTGTAGCAGCCTCTAGTGTGATTTTTATATTAATTTATCACTAGTTATCCACTGCATATGTTTATGGTCTGCCTTGTTCCCTCATGTGTCCCTTGTACCTAGAATAGTAAGTGCTCAAAAAATATCTGTTGAAGGAATAAATGGTATGTCATTGAGGCAGAACCGAATGATGAAAAATCTATTAAATAGTTTTGCATGATTACACCTCATTTTAAAACACACACACAGTAGAAATCCTGACAAATGTATCTTATGGAACATATAATTTAAAAGACTAGTGAGTTGGGAGTGAAGAATGGCAGTTTACATAGCCGGCATTCAGCAAACTGCTTAATTATGTTCAAAGTTTCACAATCTAAACTCCTCCCATGCATTCAAACTTCATAAATGATTTAGAGTTTTGTTTTTCTTAAAGACACTGTTAACCCTAGCATATCAGCTGGTATCTCTGCTAATATTAATGATATGTCTTACGGCAGCATGTTTTAAATATGCTTCGTACCTATTACTTCCCTGATGATGGGAAGATCGATGGATTTCAATGACCAGAGTTATAAAATTAATAGAGGAACAAGGAGTTGAAAGAACTTTCTACATTTTAAGCTGTTAACATAGCCATAGAATAAATTACATCATCTTTACAATGATGCATAACAAAGAAAAAAAAATACGGTGAACACTTTTAAAAATCAAGTTGTGTAAAAAACACACCCATAAATGAGAATTTTTATTTAAGATGGGTAACAGAAAAAGCCACTTTATGTGCCAATTGTGGAAAATTAATTATCATTCATAGGACTAACATTATTTTTTGAAAAGTAGGGATAATGATTCAATCATTTCCCCAAAGTCTATATTCTTTCTTTCAGAAACTATATACCAGAGTTATTTTTTTAACCTCGTCAAATGGTCATGAGCAACAAAAAATTAAGTTTCTGAAACAGTAATTAAGACCCTATTTTTCTTATTATTGATAAACCACAATTCACTACTTAAAAAAAAAAACAAGCTTTATAAATATCATCTTCAAAATCACCCAATCCAAATATTCAGATTTATTACCAAGCAAGCAATTTTCCATTAGAACACTTCTGGAAATAATTTTTCCTTCAAGACTGAAAACTGCATTACATACCTTTGCTATAGCTCTTGGCATTACAGAATGCAACTTTATCTGGAATTTATTAAGGACAAAAACAAGCCCCCTCCCCCTCACCCCAAGTAAACTTTGGGCATACTGGCTCCTCACTGGTCCCAGGTCAGAACTCAGTACAGACTCACCATCCATTATCTGAAATCCTTGCAGCCAGAAAACCTTGGAATTCAGAATTTTTCAGATTTTAGAAAGGTTTATATGAATATTACAGACTTGTCCAGCAGCATCATGGGGCAGCATCCCATAAGCAACAAATTTTTACTTCTATA
This sequence comes from Lemur catta, assembly GCF_020740605.2. NCBI lineage: Eukaryota > Metazoa > Chordata > Mammalia > Primates > Lemuridae > Lemur > Lemur catta. Next base: position 40,806,279 of record NC_059141.1, read on the forward strand.
GCAAAACATACGAATATTCACACTAAGTAGGATAAATAAAGACTATAAATAGCTTCACATAAGGTCAGATTGGGTTTTGCTGCCAAATGAGTTCATGTCGGGTCAGATTTTGCCGCCAAAGAAGTTAGGAAAAAAATTTCGGTTTTTCATTTTGGAATTATGGCGAAGGGATTATAAACCTGTGGGAATATCAGTTCTTCACTTTAAAACCCTGTTCGAAGTCCAACCCCAAGGCTGCTATACATAAAATAAATTTATATCAAGTTTTTTCTGCCCTCTTTCTAACAAAAAATTTGAAGAAAATCTCTAGGTAAACCTGCCTCACTAAATTTGATTTTTAAAAGGTGATATTATGTTAACAGTCTATTATTTTATGAAATTCCTATATTAAGAAATAATATCCCAGGTTCTATTATTCCATTCAATCTCTCTCTACAAAAAGAAAGTTCCAAGTGCACAATTATCTTACACAAAGACAACAGGGAAATCATTATAGTAAAATGAGCCAACTTCAATGCTAAGTTCAAGAAAATATTACAAATTAATTATCGGAGGAGTCAAACTTTCTGTTTCATGGATGTACATACACAAAACACTGAATCGGTTTAAGTGCCTGTTAGCTATAAAGTTGATCGGATTAACAACAAAGGAGAAAAAAAAAATTTAAGTTCTAGCTATATAAGACTAAGAGAAAAAACATTTGACAGTGATATATAAAGTGAAATGGAAAAGGATATAAAAGCTACTTGACATGGAATCTATCATCAGAAGTAACAATGCACTGAACATGTGATCATGCTCAGTAAACCATTACTCAAATCATCCCACTCAACAACAAAAGACTTGAAGAGGTTATTTGCCTATGGAGCAGTTGTCAGCAAATTAAGCAATGTCCAAACACAGGAATGAAAATTACAGGTCAATGCAACTGCTGTGTGCTCAAGGTATGCCAGCACACCACCACCTTGCTTAGTAAGAGGGCACAGTGCACTCAATGCACCCTACTCATGGATCCTAAACCAGAAAAAAGAGGAATACAACAATGAAATTCTAGCAGCGTTAGCAATATTGAATGAAAATCAGACATTTCCTTGACTCTCCCTCAAAAAATGAATATGCATTTGGATTATTTAAGTTTTGTTAGAGAAGAAACAAGTACAGCTTCACACACATAAGACAAGCCCATGGCAGTCTGGGACAAGGAGAGAAATTTATGAAGTCCACCCTCAGAAGAAATGCAACCATAAAACCTAGCTTAAATAAAGCAAGTTGTTTTGTATTCTTAAAATGGAAAAGGCAACTGAACTAAAATGGTGAAAATCCCTTTTCGAAACTTCCCAAGACAGTAGGCAAACTCATTGTAATGACATTCATTACCTTATAGAGTCCTAAGTATCTAAGCATTTTTTTCCAGTTTGCCCTTAAAAAAAAAAAACGCAATAAAATACTCAAGTAACCAAGTCCTCAATAATCATTGACAGTATATATTCCTAGTCCAGTGAAACATATATTCCTACCAAATAGAATGATGATACAAAAGTACACACCTGGCATTTCTACCAGATAGTAGGGATGTTTTTCTATAAAGTAAATCTGACCTCAGTGTTCACCTGCTCAAAGCCTTTTGGTGAACCCCAGGACAAAAAAGAGGTCTTTAGTTGAGATTCCTTAGGATGGTCCTGGCTTTCTCCATTCTCACGTCTTGCCATAATACATCCCTGCACACCACAGTCCAAATATACAATGCTTAGATTCCTAAGCACTCAAGCTGCTCCAAATCATTCTCTCTCTCATCCCACACTCTCTAAGTGGAAGGCTCACTTGGGAACCTGGACGTGTCATTTGGGACCACACCTTATTAATATCAATGCAAGGGACACCTTCCTCTATCTTTTCCTGACTTCTTCCTCTAAATGGAATTTACCGCTCCCCCTCCTTTCTGCCACCAACAGAACGTGCATTCAGTTTTATTTGGTACCCTTAGCACATTCTACACAGCTTGGTTTAACACACAGGCATACTTCATTTTGTTGTGCTTCACTTTATTGGGCTTTGCAGATACTGCATTTTTCACACTTGAAGGATTATGGCGACCCGGCGTTGAGCAAGTCGATCAGCGCCATTTTTCCAACAACATGTGCTCACTTTGTGTGTCTTTATGTCACATTTCAGTAATTCTCGTAACACTTCAGACTTTTTTGTTATTATTATATCTACTATGGTGACCTGTGTTTAGTGATCTTTGGTGTCACTATTGTAATTGTTTTGAGGAAGCATGAACTGTGCCCATATAAGAGAACCTTAATCAATAAATGTGTGAGTTTTAACTGCTCGAACAACCAGCTTCTCTCCCACCTCTCACCTTCTTCTTGGGCCTCCCTATTCCCTGAAACACAACAATATTAAAATTATGACAATTGATAATCCTACAATGGCCTCTGAGTGTTCAAGTGGAAGGAGGAGTCACATGTCTCTTATTTTAAATCAAAAGCTAGAAATGATTAAGCTTCATAAGGAAGGCATGTCAGAAGGCTGAAAACTGGGACTCTTATACCAAACAGCCAAGTTTTGAATGCAAATGAAAAGTTCTTGAAGGAATTACTAAAAGTGCTTCTCCAGTGAACACACAAATCATGAGAAAGCAAATCAGCCTTATTGCTGTTGTGGAGAAAGTTTGAGTGGTCTGGATAGAAGATCAGACCAGCCACAACATTCCCTTAAACCAAAGCTAATGTAGAGCAAAGCTGTAACTGTCTTCAATTCTATGAAGGTGAGAGAGGTGAGGAAACTGCAGAACAGTCCAAAGCTGGCAGAGGCTAGTTTATGAGATTTAGAGAAAGAAACTGTCTCCACGATGTAAAAGTGCAAGATGAAGAAGCAAGTGTTGACTTAGAAGCTGCAGCAAGTTATCCAGAAGATATAGCTACAGTAATTGATAAAGGTAGCTACACTAAACAACAGATTTTCAACGTAGATGAAATAGCTTTATACTGTATTGGAAGAAGTTTTCACCTGTAACTGTCATGGCTAGAGAGAAAAAGTCAATGCCTGTCTTTAAAGCTTCAAAGGATAGGCTGACTCTTATTAAGCAAACACTGACGGTGACTTTAAGTTGAAGCCAATGCTCACTCACCATTCAAAAAATCCTAAGGGCCCTTAAGAATTATGCTAAACCTACTCTGCCTGTATTCCAGAAATGGAAGAGCAAAGCCTGGATAATAGCACATCTGTTTAAGGTATGGTTTACTGAATATTTTAAGCCCACTGTTAAGACCTACTGCTCAGAAAAAAAAAGATTCTTTTCAAAAAATACTGCTCCTTGACAATACACCTGGTCACTCAAGAGCTCTGATGGAGATATACAAGGAGATGAATATTGTTTTCATGCCTGCTAACACAACATCCATTCTGCAGCCCATGGATCAAGGCGTAATTTCAACTTTCAAGTCTTATTATTTAAGAAGTACATTTTGTAAGGCAATAGCTGCCATACACAATGATTCCTCTGAGGGATAGGGACAAAGTAAATTAAAAATATTCTAGAAAGGATTCATTAGTCTGGATGCCATTAAGCACATTCATGATTCATGAAAGGTCAAAATATCCACATTAACAGGAGTTTGGAAGAAGTGGATTCCAACCATCAAGAATGACTTTGAAGGGTTCAAGACTTCAGTGGCGGAAGTCACTGCAGATGTGGTAGAAACAGCATGAGAATTAGAAGTGAAGCTTGAAGATATGACTGAATTGCTGAAATATCATAAAACTTGAACAAATGAGGAGTTGCTTCTCATGGAAGAGCAAAGAAAGTAGTTTCTTGAGATGGAACCTACTCCTGATGAAGATGCTATGAACACTGTTGAAATGACAACAAAGGATTTAGAATATTACATAAACTTAGTAAAGCAGTAGCAGGGTTTGAGAGGATTGAATCCAATTTTGAAAGAATTTCTACTGTGGGTAAAATGTTATCAAATAGCATTGTATGCTACAGAGAAATATTTTGTGAAAGGAACAATCAATGTGGCAAACTTCACTATTGTCTTATTTTCAGAAATGGCCACAGCCACCCCAACCTTCATCAACCACCACCCTGATCAGTCAGCAGCCATCAATATCCAGGCAAGACCCTCCACCAGCAAAAAGATTATGACTTGCTGAAGGCTCAAATGATCATTAGCATTTTTCAGAAATAAGGTATTTTTTAATTAAGGTATGTACACTGTTTTGTTAAACAAAATTCTATTGCACACTTAATAGGCTACAGGATAGTGTAAATATAACTTTCATATGCACCAGGAAACCAAAAAATTTGTGTGACTCACTTTATTGAACTATTCATTTTATCGCAGTGATCTGGAACCAAACCAGTAATACCTCCAAGGTAGCTGGGTCTGGCCCAGTAATTGAAAGCTCCCCACTACATAGCATCTGCTGAATGAACTAAATTCATACAAGGAACTTCAGTCACCATCACATGACTTACTAGGCACAACTAAGTTGGGAACCTGGATAGTACACCCTTTCTTTGCATGCTGCTAAGGACTAAATTTTGTCTCCCCGCAATACTCCAAATTCATATGTTGAAAACCTAACCTTCAGGGTGACTGTATTTGTAGATACAGCTTTTAGGATGTAGTTAAGATAAAATAAGGTGTAAGGATAAGGTCCTAATCTGATAAAATTGGTGGCCCATAAGAAGAGGAAAAGAGATCTCTTTCTTTCCATGGGCATGCACTGAGGAAAGGCCATGGGATCACACAGTGAGACGAAGGTCATCTGCAAGCCACGAAGAGACCCCTTACCAGAACCCGACCACACTGGCACCCTGATCTCAGCCTTAGTTTCCAGAACTCTGAGAAAATAAATTTCTGTTGTTTAAGCCACCCAATCTGTGGTTTTCTGTAATGGCAGCCAAGCATCCCAAGTTAACTAATATAGGTGCTAAAGAAACAAAATCATTAAGGGTCACTTTTTCCACTGTATCTTTGGTGGCTGGTTAAACTAAGCCCTTCCATAGTACAAGATCAGATGGGACAATATGTCCTCATGTGTCATTTCCTCTATAAGGTCAGTCATTCCATGTGAAGTTTAAAATTCCATAACAACTACTTTGAGTTTAGGTGCTATTGCTTTAAAATCCCTATAAAAATATGGTTTTGTTGATTACCATAATTTTGGTAATTGATTTATTTTCTTATACTTTCATAATATCCCTGGTAGCTGTACCAGGTATATGATCCACGTTTTATAGATAAAGAGTTTGAGTGTTCTATTCAAGACAAGATGTCAAGTTAGAAGCAGGACTAGACTAGAACTCACGTCCCAGATTTTCAGTAAATTCTTCTTCCAGCCTAAAATAAGATAAATAACTATGGGATATGGATACACACACACACCTCCATTCCCATTCCAAAACAAAATATACAAATTATTATAAAAAGCATGTCCTAACACCAACTTGAGTTGTTATCTTCCTGATCAAAACACAAAAATACTATGTGCCAACACAGGAATAATATAATTCCATCACATTTATCGTGCCGACTCAATATTAAACGTCTCATGAGAGACTTTATACCCAAATGCCCTAAGCATGTGATCTGTTCTTCTGAAAACACCAACACATAATTTTAAAGGCCATTTTGAGATATATTCCTATACGAAAAAGGCTTTAACACTGAATTTCATATTAATTCCACATATAACTAGGAAATATTTTAAATATTTGGGGAGCTTGTTGCCACAGAGTTTGACAGGTTGCATGTATTTCCCACCTAAGGTGCTTTCATTTGACCACACCCACTACTGCTGCAGCACAGGTCATCTGGAACACCCAGAAACCTTCTGGAATATTTGGTTCAGAATGAAAGAATACATATACATGTATATATCCACACACACACTCTCTTATAATATAAACCAACAATAAAATAGTATGTCCTTCTCCCAGAAAATATGAAAAGATAGGTCTACTCATTTACAAGATATCTCCTATTTGATAGGTATCTTCTCTATCAGAGAAAATTCTTAGTGAACTCTGGTATAAACTGGAAGTGATAATACAATGGGACATTTATTTAGCATCAACTGTGTACAAGACAGCAGGCTGAGTGCTTGCTGAAGTGAATACCAGGAGGTTCAATGTGGTCAAGCGAACAGGCAGGTACCTGATAACTTGAAAACGAGTCGCATGTGTTAAGGGCCTGACAGCACATCCAGCAGCTGATTGACTTCTAACTAGAGTAAATCAAGAGACTTCAAGAAGAGGGCAAGATCTGGGCTTTTGACCTTCAAGGATGGGTAGGATTTTACCAAGCGGGCTGGCATAGGAATGCTTTCTCAATGGACAGAAGACAAGCATCAGAAGAAATGGTTTAATTCAGGGACTGGTAAGAACTCTATCTGGATAGGGTCAGATATGAAAGAAGTATGGTGAGAGGGAAAAATCCTGAGATGTGGGTGCAGGTCATATCATGAAGGGTTTCAAGCCCCATGGTCAGGAATTTGGATTTCACTGAGCAGGTGGTAAGGAGTTTAGAAGGTACTGGGCAGAGTGTGATGATCAAGGTTTTCATAAAGAATGCCCTGGAAGCAGTTGGGAGAGTGTGGAATAAAGGTAGAAGGACTCAAAGCAACTGGCTTAATACTGTGCTCTGAGCAGGACAATCTTATATGAAGAGAAATGGAACATAGCTGGGGAAATCTCAAGGTAGAGAGAAAATAAGCCCAGGTTAAAGGATTCCACATAAAAGCTCAATGATTTATAACCGACCCAGCCACTGCTCACTTTAATCTGGACTGCACTGTCGTGGCTCATGTGTCTGTCTGGGCTCTCTGTGACACTCCATGTTCAGAATCATGGTGGAGCCTGTCAGACACTTAAGGCCATATCTCATACACATGAGCAAAACTGACAGTTTTCCTTGACATCAGCACCACTATGCTAGGCATTAAACAAATGACTTGTGCTGTGCAGCTGAGACCTGCTCCCTTGGGAAATCAGACTAGCACCTTCGCAACATCATTAACCCCTGCTGAAACAATGCACAAGAAGTCAAGGCTGACTTATAACCAGTCTGCACAGCTTCACTATCTGGAGGACGTTGAACCGCTGCCCTAGAATGTTGGCATGCACATAGACATGCCCTCAGAGTAGTCTGCTGATAGTAGCTCCTTTAAGAACATCATAGTCAAATGAATCTTTCCATAAATAATAAATAGGTTATGAAAAATTTTTAAATGTCTGGTATATTCCATGAGTAGTTGAAATCTTTATCTTCTCCACTACAACCAACCATTCTCTGTGTGTTCACTGGCTGAGCATACATTACATTGGGCCAAGGAGGCATATTACAGAAGCACAATTATATATAAAACAGTCCTTATAAGTAAAATATAATATCTGAAGATTGTGGTTGTAGATTTAAAAACAGAGTACCCATTCTCATTAAATAGCTATGAAACATAATCCAATTTTAGGAATTTGTTTTTCTTTGTTGCAGATATACAACTGACTTTTCCATTGGTGGCACACCCTAAAACCAAGACAATTTATAAACCACAGTGGATCAAAAACAAGTGCCAGACCTAGGGAATTACCTTTTTTTCCCATTTCAAAATGTATTAAAAAGTTAGGAGCACATTTTAAGATACACACATTCAAGGAAACCAAAATGAATCTACAGGTTTACCATGACCATCTATTGATATATTGATTATTCTTCAATTTACATGGAAACAAAATTAATTTTATGAATTGTAATGGACAAATTAGGCATATGGCTGTACAACTGCAGGGTTGAATGCAAATCTGAGATTTGTCAGCCATATAGTGATCAATAATTAAAATGGAGTTCACCACCATGCTGTAATTTTAAAGTATAACTACAGGTTTCCCTAAGTTTGTCTAAAATATGTGTTAAAGCTAAACATCTATAGCATAATAATATTCATTAGTAATTGTACCCTGTTGATTAACAAGCATTCTGTAAAATTTAAAGGGAAAAAAAAAGCACACCCACCCACATAATTAGGACATGTGTTTACTTAATAATCCTGAATATCACTATGAAAAACACACCACTTCAGTGAAATCTAAATGACTATACTTAACTGTTTAAATATTTTAGCAATGTATCCGTGTTGTGATGATTTTTCTCCAACACAGAACACACCCAATAATAGACCAGAAAAACAAAAGCATTCTGATTCTAGCAGCTTCTAAAAAATCTAAAGCCAGTCTCTTAAAAATACAGCCTAAAGATCACTTCCTCCCGAGAGCCAGAGAACAATGAAGAGAACATGTTGCTTATTCATTTCTTACCTTTTTTCCTTTCCTTTTCCTATGAGCAGGTTTTGCATTTTTCTCCTTTGGTTCTTCACTCATCTTTCCTTTAAATCAGGTGAGTTTATACAAGACAGGAGATCACCGCCTGTATTCCAACATCCAAAACCACCACAAAGAGTCAAAGCATCGAGACCAAAGTCCATTTACGGGTGATCCTCGGGCAAAGCAGCCGCTGCTTAAACCCAGCCCCTGCTGCTGTCAGAGACGCGGCTGCTAACGTAGCCCTGTTCAGCTTTCCTCGGGAAGAAACTGGGTGTTCTCTACATCAAACAGTCAATTATTCTTCTAAAGAAAATCAATATTTTAGCCTTTCATTTTTTAACTAATCGTTACCCTGAGATGAGATCTTGACAAGACTTTGTTGCTTGTTCCTCCACAGTGATTCCAGCCTGGAAATGGTGAGAGGGGGTGGGGGGAGAGAGAGAGAGACACACACGCACACCCTCACACACACAGAAATAAGCTACAGACTGCTGACAAGTCTCTGAAGCCTTCCCAGGGGCTGATTTGCTGCTTCTAGCAGACTGGGAAGCTGAATGTAAATTGCTCTCCGTGCTGCTCGCCTCCCATATGAACACATGTGTTGAATGCATCAGGGCATACCGGAGGAGGCGGTGGGGAGAGTGATAAAAGATCAGGTTACTGGTTCGTAAAACACACTCAATGACTCAAACAATAAAAGAAACCCACTACTAGCTAGAGAAGTCACATCACAGGCTAGGTTTTCTCTATGATTACTTTTTTTTCTTTTATGTGCTAAGCAAAAAAGATGGGCAACTTGCCATTCTTCTGCTAAGGATTTATACAAAAGGGTTAATTACAGAAAGCCCCATACCCAATTTGCCATTATTCATTATTTAAGCATCGATTTACTTCCAGGAATATAACCACCAACCACCCAACCAGCCAACAAGAAACCCTCCAGAATATTCAGGAAATACTAAGAGCAAAGCTGCTGTTTCTGTGGCAGAAACACTCTGTGCTGCTTGACTGTGTTTAGGGCAGGGCAGGTCTCAGATCACATTACACACTTCCCAGCTGCCCTGACCAAACCCGGTGGCCACACTCCGTGCTGCAGCCACCCTGAGCCCCGGGCTTCTGGATATTTTCTGGTGTCTGGGGGACTTCACACCTGGGTGGCGGAAACTCCCTCACCATGCCTTCCATCCATTTAAACGCAGCTGAATTGTTATTCTGAGCTGTCATTTAAGCATCTTTTGACACGTGCCAGATACATCTGTTTCAGGGAAGAGTAAGGTTCTGGGAGCCACCACAGGCAACCACTAAGATCAAAACAGGTCACTGTGAGCAGGAAACCAACACAGGTGTAGGGTAGAACGGGGGGAATACACAGGAAAGGGAGAAAAAAGGGGAGAGCAGGTTCAGGTCCATTCCTAGGAGTCCAGGAGCCAGGAATAAATCATATTAGTTCCTCACTCTAATATAGTTTATTCAGGAGAAACTGAATTCAAATGAATATTAACATTTTTATTCAGGAGAAATGAGATTCAAATAAATATGAAGCACAGCCAACCAGGGAAAAACAAGTCACAGAAGACTCATTTCAGTGGTGTGTATGAAAGGACTTTACGCTGATTTGAGGAAATGATGCTAAAATATTGAATCGAAAGGACAGATCTGTTTAGGCTGAAATATTTCCCATTCTTTGCCTACCGTACAAAGGGGGTTTGTATCTACATTCAACCAGCATTCCTTCCCTGTCCCTCTAGAAAGTCATGAGTATGAGGAATGCTTGAGATGGCTTCCCCCTGGCCGAGCAGACCAGGGACAGGTCGCCAACGACCCCTTCAGAGAGCCACATGGATTTTATCAGCTGTGCGTTAGCCATTTGAGCTACCTTCTACTGCAAGGTTTGCACATTGCATTAATAGACATCTCAGTAAGCCTAGTGTGGCCAGAATTCTGAATGCTGTTGGGCAGCTAATCCCCATGTTCCAAGTTTCTGTTCAGATTCTGAAATGCTACTTAACCACATTTCCCATATGCCACCGCTATTCAGTGACATTCCTCGTGCCTTGCAATAAAAGGCAGAAAACCATAATATGGCAGAATAAACCTTTCAAGTTCTTCAGTGATCCAACCCTTGCTCAGGTTCAAAACAGGGAAATCGGGGGAAGGGGCAGGCCCTTTACCGCTGCTGTCACTCGCTGACTTCAATCAAGTGAACCTTGTGTCTCTTGAGAGACCAGGATGAGGGAGGCACTTGATACAAATTCTTCATAAGCTGATGAGTCTGAGCAGGTGGATTCAAGTCAGACATTCCCTCCTAAATCCTCACTAGGCAAGCAAAAGAGATAACACATTTCCCTACAGTAATTCATTGATAGCAGAATCCCCCCACTGGGATTCATCTCCCCCCAAAATCTTTGTCAATAAGTATTTATTGCATGGCCACAGACTACGAGCCGCTTTCTTACAAAAACAAAGAGGATACAAAAACTGAGAATAAATGTAGTCTGTTCACATAAAAATTTACAAATTAATTGGGATTATAAAATATTCAAAACACAATTAACATGAAAATGTCTGGCTGAGGGCACAACACAAGAATGTATTTGAAGATGTCATTGTGATAACTTTTTTAAGCTATAAAAATGTGTTTAAGTTAATGCAAAATTTAGGAAATTGATGGAATAAACTTGTCAGGAAATGAATGAAATTGTGACTAAGATAATTGATTGCCCATTTCTTTGATAAAGTATGATCTTGACTGTATTCATTGTATAGACAACACTCATATCACAAGCTAAAGTGCTCTCTGCTGGTTGGATGGAAAAAAAACAGGACCTTTAAAGAAGATTATATGGCCAAATTCTACAAAAGATCATTTATCCTTACTGATGAGAAACTTGTAACTCTGATTGAATAATATTTCAAGATGTCACATTGTTTAATCAGGCCTGATAGAAAACTCAATTCCAAAAAAAAAAACTTTAAAATATGTCAAATTATTTAAGTAACAAGGTGGATCATTTTAAGTTATAATTTAATAATAAAAGTATGTGACTTATGTAACATATTTTATTTTCTATAACCTGATAAGTTCTAGACTTTTTAAAAGAAACAAATAATTACATCTGTTAAAATATGTAAGGCAGAAAGAAAGTCTATGTTAGAGTTAAGGCCTTAAAACACCACAAAATCAATAGCAATTTAATTTCTAACAATGTAAAACATTTTCACTTTGTAAAATCAGATAATCAAATTTCATTTGAAGGTTGAAAAATTAAAGCAATTTAGCCTTAATAAACAGAAAAAGTATTACTTATTATTGTTCAATGGTGTTTCTGTACACTTGTTCGCCAGAAATACACATTCACAGAAACAATGATTGTTTTAATATGACCAAAGGTGTACCAGTGTGTTTTAAATTAAAATTGCTCTGTGTAAAAGAGTAACTTGATTGATCTAAAAACAGTCTAGGGGTGATTACTTATTTCAGAAATGTTAAATGTTAACTACTTTCCAATGGTAATCTCATTTTCGCCCAAATTATAAAATTCCCCTAGCCCTTGGGGGAAGTTAAATTTAGCCTAAGAAAAAACTTAAAAGCTAAATACACTGAAATTATCAACCTAAAAACAAAACCCTCTTCTATCATGATGTTTACTAAAGAGGATAATGCAACTGGACTATAATGCCCTCACACATTACTCCATAGAATTAACTGTGAACTTGCAGGCTACCCCAGATAGAAATGATCATGAACTAGTTGATACATATCTTAGACTGTTCTATTTTTAAATTAAACAACCCGGATAAGAGGACACCAACCAGGGCCAACTTTAGTCTCGTAGAACAGATCTATTTTTAAAATGAAAGTGGCTTACCATAGGAGAAATAACGGGGCTGGGGTTATTAGGAAGCAATTTTTTAAAGCTATCTTCTCCATAAAATCTACCTGGAAACACTAACACTGAATACAATTTCTTGATTGAAATGAAAGTGCATCATATTAATGGTAAAACAAAACAAAGCAACAACTTTCGGTTGAAGTCCAGCAGAAATACCTATATGAATAGGCTGATTTTATTTTTAAAGCTAGGACGTCATGTACTTACTGTAATTTACACTGCTAGTTGGCAAGCTAAGATAGTTACTAAATCTCACTAACAGCATTCCCTTGATACTATTCATTAGTCCTCAATGTTTGAAATACTTGTAAAGTTAAAGGCAAAACTATAGGCACATAAGCTGTTTTTCTGGAAACCGTGGAATCTTCAGAGCTGAGTGAAACACTGAGATGTTGTTCTCTCCTTCTCGACTGGTAGCACTGAGAGGACTTCTCTGAGGTTACCCAGCCAGTTCATAGCAGAGCTGGGACCAGAAGCAATTCCACCAACTTCCCCTCTGAATAGCTTCCCTTCCACTGCACCAGTATCTCCCAGAGAGTGTAAAGTAAACTCACAGTGAGATTTGAGATGATATTCAGTGGTAAACAACCTGTTTTAACAGTTATGCATTTACTTTAAATGAGAAAAGTATGTGACTTACATTTCATCGGGAGCTTCTCATGGAAGCTTTACTGTGGTGCTTTGGTATTTACCTTGCCCTACTTTTTGTGAATGCCAGCAGCGGATGGAATAGGAGAAAGGGAATAGCTGGCTTCTTCCTAAGTCAAACTGGCCATTCTTCCTCCCACGGAGCTGGCATCACCGTAGGCTAAGGATGGTGTTGGAGTGAGTTTTGCCACCACCACCGGTGCTTGCCCACCACCTCAAGAGATGTGCCTGGAGCCCTAAACTTCTAGGCCATAGTGAAGACACATAAATACAAAAAGTCAATGTCTTGGTATTTCTAACATGATGAAAACATCAGAAAAAACATGCTCTATGCATTAGGGCTTCTAGTCTTCTTTGAGTCTTCAAGTAGAAAAATGACATATAGCGACATCTGCACAGCTGCTTAGAGCAACTGAAAATGCAGGCGGGCATGGGGCATGAGAAGAAACAGAACGAGACTGCAAAGTAAGTCTCAATTTTCAACCCATCCTCAAGTACCTACATGATTCTTGCCATATTCAATGGCCATCAGTACTATTCATTAATATTTTTTTAAATAGAAATTTTTAAACCTTGCTTAGTTGCATGTAACACTATTTGAGAAACTGTGGTTTTGATATGCTAGTTCTATTTTTGACAATGCATCGGAACACTTCAGGCAGGCCCATAGCAGGATTTTCTTGTTTTGTTCTGAGTGTTCTTTGCTTTCCTGATTATCCAGCTATGTGCCCATTAAAATACAATGGTATAATCAAAGTGGATCAGCAAAACAGGGAGAGACGGAATGTTCAAAGAGATATAGCTGATAAATGACTGGTTTGCTTTTTGTTTATTTTCTTCCCCAAACCTTTGCATTTTCATTGGTAGAATATTCTGAGCAGTGTAATTTTCTTTCACTAGGTTAACAATTCTCTTTAGAGGCCCCGTGATATTTACATGCCAGGTATACATCCTTTTGTGAGGTGAGGGACCGGTGAGTCATTCCTTTGATCTTCCCTAAATCTATGTGTTTTTACTTAATAACAATAAAGATCCTAAATGATTTTAAAAGAATCATGACGATAGATTCTAAAGACATTCCCTTGCTTTGTAAAAGGTAATCTCCGACAATGCTAGTATTAAAATGATTAAGAATTATGGCCATTTATATTTGAGTCCACACTCAAATGGGGTTAGTATTAATAGTTCTGCTGCTTTTTTGTTTTTGGTTTTTATTGCTGTGGAAAAGTTATACAAAAGATGGCCAGACATAGCTCTCCTGGAGTTTTTTATCATTGAAATGTCCACACAATATAGCAGCTGCTCAACTCTCCAAATTGTAATCAACATAGTAGTATCAAGACCCTTATTCCTTCATCTACTAAAATGAATTAGAAAAGTAATTAGATTTTTTTCTTAAACCATATCTCATAGTATCTTAAAACTTTATACTAATGTTAATGTCACCCCACCTAAGACCACCATATGATATAATGATGAATATATCTGCACATCTACGTATTATTTCATTTTGGTTAATAACGATTGGCACAGACACCTGAAATCATTTGTTCAAGGAACAGAAAAAGGAATAAGCTTAAGAGATTTTTCTAGTGGCAAAAATCAAAAAATAAAGGAGAAAGTAAAATGAAAGAGAAATTGGCTATTGAAGTGGAGAGTTTGTGGAATGATGATCATGAGAGCTGCTCTCGGAAGTTCCTGCCTTACCGATAAAACACCTGTGACATCAGGATGCTGTGTCAGTTAGCCTCATGGTCAAAGATCATACTGGAATTAAAGCCAGGCCCAGGCTCTAGCCAATGCTATTTTCATCATGTCACGATTAACCTTCAGATAAGATGGAAATAATAATTATAAAGTTAAGGTGACATTCTTAATTTTAAAATAAGTTTATACTGATTGTCACATGGTCCTATGAATTTGTCATGGTCCCTGACCCATATTCCTCCAACCAAGAAAGTGAGAACACACATTCCTTTTGAAGTGAGGGACTGCAGGACAACGTCAATCTTTTTACAATCATCCTTGAATTATTTTTAATATTGTGGATTTGACATACAAATATGCCCCTAATTTTAAATGGTTTCTAAATTTAAGACATGGTATGATGATTCAGAAAATCACATAAGTAGTGAAAATTCATTGGGAGTTTATCATTCATTATCAAGCTAAACATTTCTCAGTGGTGTATAAGAATGTGTATTTATTTACACCTTCATCAACATAAGTTAGCACCAATCTTTTATAATACTTGCCAAAACTGACAAAACTATTATTATGCCGTGTTTTAATATGCATTCCTTTGGTTGGTAGAAGAGTTGAATCTCTTCACGTTTGCTGATCACTTTCATTTCTTATTTTGTGAATCTTATTTTCATGACCTTCGGCTAAGGATAGTCATACTCAGTCTATCCGGGTAATCAGTGAGGATGAATTTATTTTTAGACCTAAGAAACAGAGGACCACATACCCTCTACTCTAAATCAAAATGAGAAATGAATAAGTAATTGGGGAACCACAACCGATATCTAAATCAGTTTCTATAAAGTCCTAGTGAGGTGACAGCCAGCATATAAACACCACTTTTTTGTATACCATCTTTGGCTAACTCAAACTCAGCATTGCTACTATAAACATACCCAAATCTTGCTACTTGCTAACCTCCTCTACAAAGGATTTTAAAAAGAATAAGAATTTTTCCTTGTAAATTAAAGTTAGTCTGAGATAATTAATCTTTATATGATTCTGCATGAGAATGTATTTTCTACTGGGATTATTCACTACAACATCCTACAAAGTTATTAAGAAAGCTCTCCAAATAATTAACCTCAGTATGTAGGTATTCTTGTTTTTTTTTTTTTTTCTGAAATAGGTTCTCACTGTGTTGCCCAGGCTGCAGTGCAGTGATGTGATCATAAATCACTGTAATCTCAAACTCCTCGACTCAAGCAATACTTCTCCCTTGGCCCTCCAAGTAGTGAGGACTACAGTGCACACCACCATGACTGGCTAATTTAAAAAAACTTTTTGTAGAGATGGTGTCTTGCTATATTGTCCAGGCTGGTCTTGAACTCCTGGGCTCACATGATCCTCCTGCCTTGGCCTCCCAAAGCACTGGGATTATAAGTGTGAGCCACCACACCCAGCCCATACGCAGGTATTCTTTATTATAAAACTCTTGTAACACAGTTTCTAAAAATTTTTTCACTAAAACAAACCCAACTTTTACACTGACTTAACAAACTAAAGATATGCTCATCACGAAACTGAAAATATACCCAAATAACTGAACAGAACACCTTTACAGGGAATCTGACCTAGACCATCTGTTCAGGAGTTTTTCAGGCTTGAAGGGTGGAAAAAATTTCCAAAGAAACTGACTCCAAGCTCTTCTCCACTTATGTCTACAGAAACTTTTACCATCTTTGAAAAATGCCGCTCTCAATATTCTGGTGCACTATATTAATAATATTCTGAAACTCAATAACTTAATAAACCTATGTAGTCTCTAAGCTCCTGACACAAGCTTTTATCACTTCATGTGTATATCCTAGGGCTTGGTACAGCACAAGTGCTTTATAAATACCACCCAAATTCATGAACAACAGCATTATGAAGTCCTGTGTCATGCTGGATATTGTCCAACATCAAAAGTCTTATTCTATCTAAAAACTGAAGTCCCATTTTACATTCTGATGTGGTGGGGGAAAGGGTATTGACACAGAAATTTCAGCGGGCCACTTTCCACACACCATAAAAAATATAAAGATAGTTGTTCGGTTTTTTTTTTTTTTGAGACAGTCTCACTTTGTTGCCCGGGCTAGAGTGAGTGCCGTGGCGTCAGCCTAGCTCACAGCAACCTCAAACTCCTGGGCTTCAGCGATCCTACTGCCTCAGCCTCCCAGGTAGCTGGGACTACAGGCACGTGCCACCATGCCTGGCTAATTTTTGCTATATATATTTTAGTTGGCCAGATAATTTCTTTCTATTTTTTTAGTAGAGACGGGGTCTCACTCTTGCTCAGGCTGGTCTCGAACTCCTGACCTTGAGCGATCCACCCGCCTCAGCCTCCCAGAGTGCTAGGATTACAGGTGTGAGCCACCGTGCCCGGCCGAAGACAGTTGTTCTTGATTTCCATTTCTTTCATTATTAGTGATGCTGAGCATATTTTCATACATCTATTGGCCATTTGTATCTTCTGTTGAGAACTGTCTATTCAGGCCTTTTGCCCATGTTTTAATCAGGTTATTTGCTTTTCTGTTTTGGAATTCCTTATATATTTTAGATACAGACCCCTAGCAGACATACAGTTTGCAAATATATTCCCCCATTTTGTAGCTTGTCTCTTTGCTCGGTTGATTGTTTCCTTTGCTGTGCAAAAGATTTTTAGGTTTATGTCATCACCTCACTCCAGTCAGATGGCTACTATCAAAATATCAAAAGATATAAAGTGTTGGTGGGGACACGGAGAAAAAAGAATCCTTATACACTACTGGTGGGAACAGCCATTATGGAAAGCAGTATGGAGATTCCTCAAAAAATTAAAAATAGAGCTACCATATGATCTAGCAATCCCACTACAGGGTATATATCAAAAGGAAATGAAGTGAGTATGTTGAAGAGATATCTGCACTTCTATGTGTATTGCAGCACTAGTCACAATAGCCAAGACATGGAATCAACCTAAGTGTGTATCAATGGATAAATGGATAAAGAAAATATGGTATATATACACAATGGAATGCTATTCAGCCATAAAAAAAGAATGAAATTCTGGTCATTTGTGGCAACATGGATGAATCTGGAAGACACGATTTTAAGTGAAATAAGCCAGGCACAGAAATAGAAATCCCACAAGATCATACTCATGTGTGGAATCTAAAAAGTCATTCTCACAGAAATAGAGAGTAGAATCATGGTTACCAGAGAACAGTGAAGGGAGTGAGAAGGGAAGAAGGTGAGAGATTGGTCAACAGCTACAAAGCTACGATTAGACAGGAAGAATAAGTGCTGGTGATCTATTGCACAGTAGGAGAGTAGAGTCAACAATAACGTATATTTCAAAATAGCTAGAAGAGAGGTTTTTGGTGTTCTCATCACAAAGAAATGATAAATGTTTAAGGTGATGATATGCTAATTGCCCCGATTTCATCATTAGACAATTTATACATGTATCAGAACATCACATTATACCCTTCAAAATATGTACAATTATTATGTGTCAATCATTAAAAAAAAAAGTTGGTGATTCCTATGTCCTTAACCTATCCCTTCCTTAAACTTGGCCCATCTCATCCCAATTATGACCACCTCTGCCCACCCCTACTCCTCACCAGAAGCTCAGAAATAGGTGAGAGGCCAGGCACGGTGGCTCGTGCCTATAATCCTAGCACTATGGGATGCTGAGGTGGGAGGATTGTTTGAGGTTAGGAGTTCAAGACCAGCCTGAGCAAGAGTGAGACACCATCTCTACTAAAAATAGAAAGAAATTAGCTGGACAACTAAAAATATATAGAAAAAGTTAGCTGGGCATGGTGGTACACGCCTGTAGTCCCAGCTACTTGGGAGGCTGAGGCAGGAGGATCACTTGAGCCCAGGAGTTTGAGGTTGCTCTGGGTTGCTCTGAGCTAGGCTGACGTCACAGCAGTCTACCAGGGTGACAGAATGAGACTCTGTCTCAAAAAAAAAAAAAAAGAATTAGGTCAGAGGAAGATTGTGAGTTAGGGCTAAGAGGTCTAAGAGGTCCAAATGTTGGACCAATTACTTGGTTGTCCCTAAACTAAATAGTAAATGGCTTATTATTGAAACTACATAAAAACAGCTGCCTCAAAACTGTCATCAAAATGTCCTTACCATTTTGATTAAGATTCAGAACATGAAAACGTTTGAAAGACAAATAACAAGGTCATATAGGTCTTCTACATCTTTCTTGAGGCATTTCTACTTAAGTTCCAACTGTTTCCTGAATTTCCCTTCATTCCTCTCTTTTTGTCTTAAACTAAATGATGCCGTGACAGAGTTAGACTTACACATTCCCAATTCAGTTTGACAGCTATTCATGAAGCGCCTACTACGTGCCAGGTCTGAGCAAAAGACTGAAGCAGTAAAGATCACCATAGCCCAGTTATATGGTAACCACTGTCTCTAGGTCACTGCATGGCTCTGAGAAAGCCTTGGCCTTCTCTTGCATCGGCCCCTGATTCCTACAATGAAGAAGAGCTGGATGTACTCTGTGAACTCTAAAGTCCTGTTTTAGTTCTAAAATTCTCTAATTCTGCGACAGGCTCTACTACAGCAGCCAGTATTACCCCTAAGGAATACAGAAATTAGTACCTTCAAGTGAGGTGCTGCCATAACAAATATCTAAAATTGGCCTAGCAGTCAGACAGCAGGCAGCAAGGAAACTGATGCTGGATGCTGGAGACATGGAGATCCTTGGCGTATACAGTGGTGAAACACTTGGTAAATCTGGCCTGCAGTAACTTGAAAGGCAGACTGCATGCTGCGGTTCCTCCATGCTTTGTGTATATTGCTTGTTATTGCAGGATTTAGCAAGGAAAAAAGAGATGAGGTTAGGCAAATATTATGAGAAAGTATGGGATAAAGAAAGTCCAGAAATTTGGGGATTTGCAAAGATAAAATGGCCAAGTAGCCCAAGATGGCACACAGTAAGAGAGAAGACTGAGAAAAGCTTTGAGAGACAAAGGCCATTGAGACTCAGCCCTGAAGCAAAGGTCAGATGAAGAATATGGCCTTCTCTCTACTACTTCAGGTGGACTACAATAGCCACCCCTAAATGAGACATATAGCCAAGGCAACGAGGAAGTAAAGAAAATAATAAGGTTTGATAGTTATACCTTGACAGACCTTTGGGTAAAGTTACTTGCACAAGGAACTGACCAGAAGGTAACAGACCAGAAACATACCAAGGAAAAGAATTGCACCATAATTGAAATCAGACCCTTTTCTAAAACAAAGACTTTGAGAGTTTAAACCTTAAAAGAAACCTCTGAATTTCCAAAGTTACCTTCAAACTTGCAAGGATAGGAAGCAGAATGCAAAAGATTTATAGCTCCCAAAGTGGCACAGTCTTCAATAATCACTTCAAATGTAGACATATGAGGACATTGGTACTCTGAGACAAGAGTCTGCCAACCTCCTCATTTGCCAGCAAAATAATAAACTCTTCTTTCTTTCCCCTCAAACCACTTGTCCTCATCCTTCTGAAGCAACCTCTGGGACAAGTGCCAAACTTTCAGTAACAGAATCTGGCATCCCTGGGTGGGGCCCATCAGTGCCCCAGTGGAATGGCACCCCATGACTGCTGAAAGAGGTAGGAAACAGCCCTGGGTCAAATCCATGGGTCTTAACAGGTAGGAGCCACTTCTTTTTGAGGTGAGAGAGCAAGGGATGGTCCCAGTAGCTACCAGAGGCTGTTTCAGCTCCAAGGAAATCCCATCTCTGTCTCCCTGAAATAGATGCAGCTCCCCGCAACCTGAACAGAGTTGAGGAGAAGGAAACAGATATGGGAAGTGTCATGACAGCCTCAGCCATCTGTAAGTAAAGTTCTCCAAGACACCAAGATTCTGTTTCCACTTATATTGTCTGTGTATGTGGGGAGGGGGTTCAGACCTCCCAATTGGATTTGTTTTGAGGTGCTGTTTTGGGGTTGGAAGTCAATAGGTTGAGTGGAACTAGGGAACCTGGTTTGGATTGAGCTCATTGATCCCAGGGGACCATAATTGAATTGGGAGATGGGAGATGTGAATTGGGAGCTGTTTCTTTCATCTGAGAGAATTTGGATTTTAGTTTGTCCAATTTTGGATTAGGAGATGCTTGCTCTCAATTGAGAATTCAGTTCTCATTTTATGGTTCCCATTTGGTCAGCCATGGCATTCTGTGTTGGGGATTCTCTGTATTATCTGTGTTTATAAAGTTTAGTTGCAACATAGGAAAGTGCCATCTCAAAGCATCTTGGGAAAAAGTTTGGCTGAATGGTTAACTTATAGCTACAAACCTATGGGTAAAGAGAATGGTGTTACTATCATCCAATGCACACGTTGGAATGTGAGGAGAAGCAGCCATCAAATGAAAATTCTCATTTCACTGACAGGCCTTAGCATTTTAGACTGTTTGTATTGGAAAATCCCTATACTGTTTATGTTTGATTGTGAGTTTTTGTCTGGTGAATTTTTGGTCCTATGTCTAAAGATTATTGTGATACCATGTGTCTGGAGTGTGAGGAACAGTGGTGGTTGGTGGTCTGTGGTTTATTCCGAGCTATTGGTTCTTTTAAAATTCAGAGCTCATGGTTGACCTACCACTATAGAGTTAAAATGTTGAGTCTCAAGCTCTCTACTTGAGACAAACTCATTGTTTATGGTATACAAAATGATCTGTGTTTGTATTTTTGTTAAATGAGGTCCTCCCACCCCCACTGGAACCCCCAGAGCTGGCCAGGACGCGGCACTGGGCATGGCCACAGCCCAGAGGCAGACCTGGTGGGAGGGAGGACTGAAGCATGTGGCCCGCCACAGAGCGGGCAAGGGGGAAGGAACGCCTGCCATTGCCACTATCTTGGCACCATGGGAGGGGCTAGCAAGGGCACTGCCTGAACTAACTCTTCAATCTCACACCCAGTAAATTATGACTCAAGGTTCCGAATGCTCTCTCCCAGCAGCAAACTCAATTTAGGCCAGAGAGAATCCATAGCCAGGATGGGCAATTTGCGGCAATAACAGATGGGGGCTTAAATGTGCAAGAACAACTGGCAGGGTCCTTTGAGACAGTCAAAAGGAATGGGAAGAAAAGTGGCCCCAGATTGACTTTTTGTAAAGTAGGAAGACTTCGAAAGGAACATTGTCCAAAAGTTGCAAAAGCCTCCAGGTAGCAAGAAGCTCCCAGGAGAGAAAATCTTTTTTTTTAAGTCCAGGACTCAGACGGCAAAGGATGGGGCCAGAGCCCACTACCTCCACATATCCCTACAGGAGCCCTGGGAAAAATGGACAGTAGAGATTCTATTGGTGCCAACCTGCGTGAACAGAAGCAGTCCGGTAGGGGGCCACTTCCCCCAGCCACAGCACCAACCCTGACACCAGCCATGCCCAGCCAGACAGGGAGCGGTGGGTCAGGGGCCAGGCAGCACTGAGGCATTAGCTCAGGCAAGCCTCTGAGGAACTAGAAAGGTACTCAGTTACATTTAAATGGCAGGATCCAGGGACTGTGTTGCCTCCATGGGCTTAAAAGCGCTCTCCTGCTCTGTTTGACAGAAGCTTAGCAGGGGACTTGTGGAACCTGCAACTGGACAGATTTGTAAACTTCTATTAGCTTATTGGGGATCCTAGGAATGGCATCTGGATCCCAGACTTTGGACTGATGACAAAGTCCTTGTACAGAGAAAAACAAGCAATGAGCCTCAGAGACTTAGTACAGATGCTGAGAGGCATACCACAATAGGGCGAACAGGTAACCTACAGAATGGGAGAAAATATTTGCATGCTATACATCCAATAAAGGGGTAACAACTAGAATTTACAAAGAACTTAAGAGAATCAGCAAGAAAAAAATCAAACAATCCCATTAAAAAGTGCACAAAAGACATGAATGGAAGCTTCTCAAAGGAAGATAGACTAATGGCCTATAAAAATATGAAAAAAATGCTCAACGTCTCTAATATCAGGGTAATGCAAATCAAAACCAAAAAAAGATATCATATAATTCTAGTGAGAATGGCTTTTATCAAAAAGTCCCAAAACAGCAGATGGTGGTATGGATGTGGAGAGAAAGGAACATTTACACCCTGTTGGTGGGACGGCAAAGTAGTGCAACCTCTATGGAAAGTAGTATGAAGATACCTCAAAGAACTAAAAGTAGACCTACCATTTGATCCAGCAGTCCCACAAGTGGGTATTTACCCAGAGGAAAGAAACACATTTTATTTAAAAAAGATGCTTGCACTCGAATGTTTATAGCAGCACAATTCACAATTGCAAAGATGTAGAAACAACCCAAGTGCCCATCAATATATGAGTGGATTAAGAAAATGTGGTATATGTATACTATGGAGTATTAGTAAGCCATAAAAAATGCCGTTACAACCTGAATGGACCTGGAGACCATCCCTTTAAGTGAAGTATCACAAGAATGGAAAAACAAATACCACATGTACTCATCATCAAATTGATACTAATTGATCAACACTCATGTCCACATATGGTAGTAAAATTCAATGGAAATCAAGCAGGTTGGGGGGGATGGGGACAGGTAAATTTACACCTAATGTGTACGATGCACACTATTTGGGTGATGGACACACTTATAACTTTGACTCAAACTGTACAAAAGCAATTCACATAACCAATACGTTTGTACTCCTGTAAAATTCTGAAATTTAAAAAAATGAATAGAAATGATATGTGTCACCTCCAGGACATAGTAGTTTAAAAACTGTTCACTGTTGCTTTTTGTATCTTTCAGCTGAAAGAAGAGGATTCTGAGCCACTAGTGATTGTAGTAGCTATAAAATAAAAGGATTCTGGGTCCCTAAATCACTGCATGGAAGACTGTCTACCAATGCATAAGGTAAAGATAAACTTGGATTGCATTAAGCCACTGATATTGGGGGTACCTGAATTAGTTTCCCTAATACAGACTAGATTGAAAATTCCTTCAGCTTAAAACTTGAGGTATGCAGGAGTGGTCTATAAATACCATTTATTCACTTGAAGAAACACAACTCCTTAGAGAAATGGCTGATTCAAGATCTGGAGTAGAGAAATGCAAAATGAGCCTAGAACATCTTGCCATCCCAGAAAGGAAGGAAGCTATCAAAATTCATTGCAGTCATATTAAAAGGGCTCCAAGACAACTTGAGGCTTCCACTAGCCAAAGTGGGGCACCAAAAAAATAAACAAATAGATCGGGCCGGGTGCGGTGGCTCAGGCCTGTAATCCTAGCACTCTGGGAGGCCGAGGCGGGTGGATCGCTCAAGGTCAGGAGTTCGAGACCAGCCTGAGCAAGAGCGAGATCCCATCTCTACTAAAAAAATAGAAAGAAATTATCTAGCCAACTAAAATATATATAGCAAAAATTAGCCGGGCATGGTGGCACATGCCTGTAGTCCCAGCTACCTGGGAGGCTGAGGCAGTAGGATCGCTGAAGCCCAGGAGTGTGAGGTTGCTGTGAGCTAGGCTGATGCCACGGCACTCACTCTAGCCCGGACAACAAAGTGAGACTCTGTCTCAAAAAAAAGAAATAAAATAAAATAAAAAAATAAACAAATAGAATGGATTAAAATACAATAAAAATGTTTAAATCCAGAAGTTATAATGATGCTAAAAAAGAAAAAAAACATTATTTACCTTTGGAGGATACCTTAGAGAACAAACCAACTCATTCTGAAAACTAGATAAAGAAAAACAATCAAATAGTAATCCTGTCTTTGTTGTAGAAACTACCTCATAGTAACCAAATTATTGAGAAAGGACTGTTTTTCTATAACAAAATATTCCAGCTAATAAATTAAGAAGGAATGACAATATTAAAATACTACTATTTCGCAATTTCTGAAGAAATGATGGATCAAAGCAATGATCACCAATGGCTGCTAAAACCGTTAACTGAAAAATTGATGGAGAACTTTTTCATGGATGGATGGTTCAAGCTGATGACAATGAGCATGTTCATCAATGTTAACATCACAAAAAAGAGAGATATCTAGACATTATGTGCTTCCACATGAAAGTACACAATAGCACCTATGAAGTATTCCTACAAAAACAAAAAATTAAACCTAAATCTGGTTGAAACTCGCACTTTACCATTTTACAAGCAACGCAGGAGATGGAGACACACGATAACCAATATCACAAGAAAGCAATCAGCAAAATCTAGACTGAAAAACCCTAAGGACAAATTACCTAATTACCTCAATAAATATATTACAAGGGGAGAGAAAAGGAAAAGGAGGAAGTCTATTGATCAAGAAACTTAAAAAGTCTATCAACCAAACATAATACATACATCTTGATTGTATCCTGTCTCAAAAAGCTTACCATTTTAAAAAAAGACAATTGCAAAAATATAAACATTGGATATTTGATGATATTAAAATTATTAAATTTCAGGCATGATATAGTATTTTATCAAAGCTATTAAAATTACTTTGGATTGTCAATGATTCTAGAATCGTGCTTTCAGGTAATTGGGGATAGAGTTACAGATGAAAAAGAAATTAGCCATTGGTTAAAATTGTTGAAGCTGGACTAAAGGTTACACAGAGGTTCATCATATTCTCTTTAATTTTACATGTAAATGAAATTTTCTATAATAAAAAATTCAGGAAAAATTTTAAAAAGTATTCATCTTGTGAGTCCTTAATGAGACTGATTCAAAAATTCAAATGCCTAATAAATATTTTTGGTTCTTCTATATATAATAGCATCACATAAACATGGTCTATCAACATGGTTTTAACAAACTGTTATCGATAGACTTTTTTTTTAAGTTTCAGGTATCTCCGTGACTTGGATCATTAACCACACGGATGACAAGTGAAGTCACAGATGACTGTGGCTTGAGGCAGATTAAAACTCTGGGAACAGATGGCACGAAAGAAGAGAGCACCTCAATCTCCACACCACTGCCTTCATTCCAGAGTAGACCACATAACTAATTAAAAAAAAAAAAAAGACATTGGCATGCTTAATCAGGAAAAAAAATCTTATAATTCCCCCTTCCAATAAATATTCTGACCAAAAAGTCTCAGATGGAAAAAGATTTCATTTACTATTATAGATAACTTAACATAAGGTACTACTTCAACCAGCTTCCTTTCAGTATCACTGAATAGCTTTTAATGTTCCTCTCAACCAATAATAACCAAAGATATAACTTTTCTTTGGGTTTCCACAATTTAGCCCCTTTCTAATAATTATTAACTGCTACTTGGATTTCTAAAAACCACTGACATGGTCTTTGACCCATAAACTCTTTTTATGTTTACTTGATGGGCTTTATAAAAAACACATATTGAAAATATACTTTAGATAACTTCAATTTATTCTTTGTCTTTCTGTTTTTCTCCTTATAGGTGAGGATCTGAGAATAGTCCAAAGCTGTTTACTGCAGAGTTCATGGCCAATTCTTAGAATCTAGTAACATAATTTAGCCCTGCCCTGTTCAATATAGTAGCCACCTGCCACCCGTGGTGACAGAACACTTGAAATGCGGTGTCGGTAGGGATGTGCTGTAAATGTAAAATACACACTGAACTCCAAAGACTTAGTATGGTAAAAAAAAAAAAAAAAAAAAAAAAGGAAAATATCTCATTAATAATTATTTATCCTTATTATGTTCTGAAATCATAATATTTTATCTGGATATAGTAGATTAAATAAAATACATTATTAAAATTAGTTTCATCTCATTCACTTTATTAATTTTTTTTTTTTTTTGAGACAGAGTCTTGCTCTGTCACCTGGGGTAGAGTGCCGTGGAGTCTTCAGAGCTCGTTACAACCTTGAATTCCTGGGCTCAAGTGATCCTCCTACCTCAGCCTCCTGAGTAGCTGGAACTACAGGCATATGCCAAGATGCCTGGCTAGTTTTTCTGTTTTTAGTAGAGACAGGGTCTTGCTCTTGCTCAAGCTGCTCTTGAACTCCTGAGCTCAAGCGATCCTCCTGCCTCGGCCTCATGGGAGTGCTAGGATTACAGATGTGAGCCACTGGTCCCGGCCCAGTTTACTTCTTTGTGAGGCTACTTGAGACCTACTTGAAAAAATAGTTGGCCAAGATAAATGGAAATGCCAGTCAATGCACACAAATAACTGGGAAATGAGTGTTTCAGATTTAATGGTTCTATTTTACTAAGTTTTTAAGGTCAACTTAAAGTGATGAATAACATGAAGAATGGTTTTATATATGTATATATTATATATATTTTTATATATTATATATTTATATATAATATATACATATATATGTATATATATCTTTGGTAACATCATAAGTATAGGTCATAAATTTTCTGCCTAGCCTTCCTCAACGGCCCTGTAGCCATTCAGCAGACACAAACATTGGGGGACCCATAGATGCTCAAGTCCCTTACATAAAATGGCACAGTATTTACAGTATCTGCGTATAACCTACACACATCCTCCCATACAATTTAAATCATCTCTAGATTACTTAGAATACCTAATACAATGTAAATGCTATATAAATAGTTATTATACTGTACTGATTTTTTATTTGTATTCTTTTTGATATATTGTTATTTTTTGCAAATATTTTCAATTTTCAGTTTGTTGAATCCATGGATGCAGAACACACAGATATAGAGGGCCAACTGTCATTAACAACTTTGATGACATCATGTAGAAACGTGCTGAAGACCTAGAAGTTATCCTAGATGCCTCAAAGGACACATGTGTGCCAGAGAGCAGCGGCAGGTTATCCATAGAAGTAGTGACAGGGCTTAGGGTATAGCAGTGATCATGATCAGTTCCATTGGTAAAGTCCTAACCAGACATTTTCTGGGCATGGCTGTATTACTCAGCTTGCCCATAATTCCAAGCCTTGTTCCTGAGGCTTCCATTTGATTCTGCAAGCTGCCTGATATCCTTCAAATAGATGCTTTTTTTGCTAAAATTAGCTAGAATCAGTTTCTTGTTTGCAGCCAAGAACAGTATCCAAACTGATTTCAGACTATAGAATTTACAGGGCTGTGAACTAGAAGGTGAACACAAAGATTGCTGTGCCTAAGTGCACACCGTATTCAGTCTACAGAGGAGGTAAGGCATGGAGAGACTGGAGGGGAATCAAGTGAGTAACTGAGCAACTGCATTAATAGAAATTTAGACTGAACTACATCAAGACAGACAAGAGTTTGAGAGTGTTCCCCACACACACTCCTTCCAACAGTTCTGGTAGGCTCTCTGGGCTGGTGACTGGCTAAATACAATATGAATTCATAGCTGAAGGTAATACTCTACACTTTAGAGAAAACTCCCCTAACCTTCTTTCCAAAGGCACAGATCCCGGTGGAGAAAGGGAGTAGAAAGAAAATGAGCATTTTTCCCTTTGTTTCTCTTTCTTTGAAACCTATTTAAAATTTCGGTCATTTAAGAGGTCTGAATGACCCCTATGTCTTTGCTGAGATCAACACCACACAGAAATTTTTACAGTTGCCAAGGGCTACTTGGAAGATAATTAGCAGTGCCGAGAAAGATAACTGATACTTAAGTAAACAAAACGATTAATCTTAAGATCTTTATGCACCTATTAATTAATTCTCACCATCATAGGTACCTCCAAATCCAAAGAACTGATGATAATTGTTTTTCCTAGCCTTTCAAAACATTTTGCACCAGGAAGTGAAGAAATGTGGTTAAATCAAAACATATGAATTATTGCCTGATGTAAAATGTCTTTCATGGATTTCCATCCCAGGATATCTTGCCTTGACCTCTAAGGACTCACCATAAAGAGAATTAAGTACTTAAGGGTGTGTACTATAGAAGCATAAAATGCAGCTGTAGGGAAAATAGCCTCTAAGTCTTTTTCATGTAGCAAATAAAACTCTTTAATCCATAATTAGGAAAAGGAAAATGATTTTTAAAAATCATGACCTTTTAGGTTCCTATTGCTTTCTGGGCATTCTCAGTATTTCCACAAGCATGAACAATGTTTATTAATTTCTTTTAGGGCCTTTAAGGTTGGCTGGCCAAGTGTAGATTTGCTGCAAGAAAAATAAGTATGTACTAAAGGTAATTTTGATAAAATTCTAAGAAAAATACCCTCGTTCAAGGGAACTATGGTGAAGTGCAGGTTTTCCTCAATCCCTTTATTTTTCTGCTGACAAAAAAATCTAGATACAGAGCAAAGTGAAGGTGTCTACATGGGTTTCTGTGAGTGAAATGCCTATAGCTTTTGACTTAGAAGCTATTCCAGTTAAAGCTCTTACTTATATGTTAAAAATAGGTGGCCTGGAACCAATATCTATTTTCCATGTGCTCTAAAATACAAATTTGGATAAGTCACAAATTTACACAGTCTCATTGAGGCTTCCTTCCCTACATCCTTGCACTGGGCAAATGACTAATATTCATAGAAGAGATTTATGTAACTCAAGTTTGTTAAGGAATTACCAATTTTAATTTTCATATAGAACATAAGAAAAAAATGTAACATAATCAGTTTCTTCTCCTCTCTCCCTAACCTGTCCATCTACCTATATAAATCTTTCTGCCTAGCTTTCTATCTCTTTCCTTAATAATCCTCTCAATGTTTCTACCTAAAAATAGTTAAAGGAGGAGTTATAGCTATGGAAAGACCAGCACAATTGAAGGCTAATCCCTGGATTACAGCTTTCACTCCTATCCAACAAGGCAACTTTTAATAATTCAGCACATGCTGCTTGGTCGTTTTGGAAGATCCTCTAAAAATAAATACAGTTTTCAGTTAAAGACTTTAGGAACTTCTAAGAGTCTGGATCACAACATGGACCTGAATCTTTTCCATCTATTCTTTCAAAAATAATTTAAATCGTTCATTACATTTAATAACATTTTATAAAACAACATTATTAACTTATTCACCATCATACTTTTTACATTTTAAGGGTAAGGATATATGCCTCTTTGATACAGATACATATATCTATAAAAAGTAAAATGCAGAGAACTTTTTATGGATTTTTTTGGCATTTTGTGGTCTGTAATTTATCTACAGAAAATTTACATTCATAGCAAGCTTATTTTTATCCCAAGTACTCCTTTGTTTGGACTAGACTAGGATGATCTAGCAATAGTCTCATTATGACGAGGTCTTTAAGGTTTACGAGGATTAGTCCTGCTGATTTTGCCTGAGAAATGCATGTTCTCTGGCTTTTTCACAATCATCTTGAAGGGAATGGTAACTGCTCCTTTTAGGCAACCATTAGGAACTACAGGCTGATTCTGGCTTAATGGCATTCTTTAGATTATTGCTACTTCCAACAAAGTAAGAAACTACTGAAATCTCTGGTGTATGAAGGAGTGGAACATTCTAGAAAAAGAAATAAAATGTTCAGACCTTGATATTAAGCATAGGGACTGTCAATTCTAAACAAATCCTTGGAAGATCAATTGTTTAAAAAATTGATGAACAATGCCAGATAAAAGAGTTCCACATTTTCCTCCAAGATATTGCCAACAAGAAAGTCAAAAAACCTTCACTTAGTAGAATGGAACCTAAAAGGTAAAAGAGGATAGATTGACAATTCATACTGAATCCTTTCTTTCCACATAATTCTTCAGCTAGAGGCTCCTAACCTTTTTAATATTCCTAACAGCATGCCTGCAATATCATGTACAGCATCCCTGCTAAGAGGCTCAATGAGGAAAGGAAGAGAAATTTGAGAGAAATACATGGATTTTACTTGGCATGAATAAGACTAATGCAAATAAGAATATGACACTTCTGGGATTGTCAATTTTGCACGTGTGAATTTGTTCTACATATCGTGTGTTCTCTTAATAATTAGATACTGGGAAACTGTTGTGAAGGAAAAACAAATGCTTGAAATAGATCTTTAACAAGCTGTGAAATGGCTGAACATGAAACAATAATGAAACACTAACATTGAAATTAAAATTTGCCCAAATAAATCCATTGTAGTGATCATTAATAAGAACAATATTTTATATGTCAAAAATGCTTGCCATAATTAAACATGGAAACAATCCTGTACCCTATCACAGCTATTATCTTACTGTAGGTCACATTAGAACAAACTCTTATTTTTAATATTGTGTCAAAAATAATGTTCCAGATCACCTGTACTCTAAACCTGATAAGTTTTAGAATGGTAAGAGGTGCCCAGAGAGTTTTCCATTGGATGTTCTAATGGTCTTAATATAAAGTCAACAGGATATTAGACATGTTTCACTTTAAATAAATCCAACATACAAAAGTCCAACATTTTTGAAACCAGTAGGTTATAGGAAAAGTATTTAAATAAAAAAAAGTATCCAAATCATATGAAAGTATTCATTCTAAGGAATTCTCAGGATTTTTTAAAAAATGCAACTATTTAAAGATAATCTTTAAAACTCTAATAAGAATTCTAGTAAGAATTCTCATCGCTAATGTGAGCACCCCCAAAATAAAAAAATGGAAGCATTAAAACAACTGTTCCTTTATAGACTCCTAGCAGACCAAGACATTAGAAACCCAACACTTAGATATATAAGAAACCAAGTTTTTAAAATCAATAAATTATAAAAAGGTTATTAACATAAACAATTGAATCCATATCACATAAAAAGATTCTCTTTGAATATGGAGTTTTCCTGATTTAAAATAAAAATATAGTTATTTACATGCATTCTTTTTTTTTTTTTTTTTTTGAGACAGAGTCTCACTCTGTTGCCCAGGCTAGAGTGCCGTGGCATCAGCCTAGCTCACAGCAACCTCAAATTCCTGGGCTCAAGCAATCCTCCTGCCTCAGCCTCCCAAGTAGCTGGGACTACAGGTATGTGCCACCATGTCCGGCAAATTTTTTATATATATATATATATTTTTTTTTTTTTAGTTGTCCAGCTAATTTCTTTCTATTTTTTTTTTTTAGTAGAGATGGGGTCTCGCTTTTGCTCAGGCTGGTCTCCAACTCCTGAGCTCGAACGATCCGCCCGTCTTGGCCTCCCAGAGTGCTAGGATGACAGGCGTGAGCCATCACGCCTGGCCTATTTACATGTATTCTTTTAAAATTCTTAGCATTCCCTCCACTAAAAGGAGGCTCCACATGTGAAAAAATAAAAACGTTAAATCTACTGTTCTTTTACAGACTCTTAGTAGACCAGGAGACTGGAAACCAAAAACTTATGTCAGAGATGTCTATCAACATCTATCCTTAGAAATCCTTACAAATTCCTTCTTCTACCAAACATGTTCATTCTTCTGATTTGTAGCAGTCAGATTAGAAATTACAAATGAGATGTGAAGCAAACAAAACAGACTGCCAAGATATTATAACGTGAATATAATTTATGTGATTCTGTCACCTTGTTTAACTGATTGAAATACACATTAGTAATCTGTAGACAAATCAACACACAAATTCCTTGACCACCCATGCTACAGTGTTTATTCAGCAGCCTCTCTGCTCAGGGTACTTTTCGAGCTGCCCAGTGACCAGTAAAGTGATGGGCATGATCCCCAGCTATCATGGCAAAGCCAGAGGAAGTGCTGTCATTTCCCACTTCCCTCAAGGTTTCCTGCCATTTCTCCCTGTTTAAATACTACAGGCCCCTGAAGAATCCTCTCAAATGCAAAATTCCATTGAATTTCTAAACAACTTTCTTGTTTGTTCAAGTAAATGTAACCAAAGGAGCAACATGATTGATATTTACAACTTTTGGTTTGGTTAGGTTACTCTGTGTTGCTTTGAGAATAGAATCTCCTTGAGCTACAGAAACCACAATCCTTTCTTAAGAATAATATGACGAAATATCAAAACATTCTTTCTTTATAAGGATGGGAGCAATTTGACATATTTCTTTCTGATTTTCATAATTCTTAATGTATATATATTAAAGTGGTTCATGAAGCTTGGTTCCTGTTTCTGAACTTCACTCACTAAAATACTTCCCATATTTTCAGTAAAATGATACTAAAGAATATTCAATACATAGAGTTAATTACATTCCTAATAATAAATTTGGGCAGAATTCTTTGTTTGAAACTAATTTAAGTTTTGACAGGGAAACCCATTTCAACTGACAGCATCTTATTCTTTTAAAAACAAAACAAAACAAAACCCAGTGATGCAGGAACATCTGGTACATTGTAGTACAATCTAAGTTAACTAAATCTAACCAAATTAAAATACAGCTACACCTGCCCTAATAACTAGACAAGAAATATAAAGAGGATATCAACAACATCTCTTTAATTTTGGTGATATCCATCTACTTATGCAATATTTTTAAAAAGTTTATTAAAGAACCAAATATTTCCTTTCTCATTATCTCATCAGATCCTTAGCAAATCTTTGTTTCTAGAATACAAAAATAAATTGTACCTATCTTGCCCATTTTATCTAAAAATATTGAGTCTGACTAATGAGGTTTTTTATTACATTAACAACAATGTTTCTTTATACAGAAAAGATTACCTTGGAAATTTAAAATAAAACAATTGGTATAATATTAAACTCCACGTTCTCATAAAGTGAACTACTATGTTTGACATAACTCAAAATGTCAAAATTGTGACTATATTTAGTTATTCATTCCAAGGAAATCTTCGTAAAATCCTTTATCACGAAAAATGCATGAAACTAACAAATGTTTTTTGAGTGATTTCAACGTTAAACATCAATATATAGTTGAAAACTGTCCTGCTTTACTAAATATTAAAATCATTATGATATAAAAGCAATTCACAGTGACCATGGTCAGAAATATTATTACTAAAATGAGAATTTCCTGAGGATTAGTGATCAAATAAATGGGATGACTAATTCCCCAGTTTGTTATTAACCCCAAAGATAATTTCTTAATATTGTGTGCAGTAGTTATTAGATAATAAAAATTAAGAGCTCATTAACTTGGTAAGCAAGGTTTCCCTTCTGTTACTAGATATGTGAATTAAGTTATAGTGGATGTGACTCCCTAACTTATTCCTAGTGCATTAATGTGGTATGTGATACCATCCTTTTTTTAAAGCATTAATTAAAAATATCATACTGATAGTACTTTTCTTATGCCAAATATTTCTAGCATTAGAAATATCTTTCCTACTGATTCTTTTCTGCTGCAATAATTTAATCCAATTCATCTATAAATTCTAACAGTTCTAACCCCAAAATGTACCCCAGCTTGTCCGCTTGTATCCATCTCACTGTTACTCTCCTGGTCCAAGTCATCATCGATCTCGTACGTGAGCTGTCACAATGATCACTTAACTGGTATTCTTGCTTCTCTTCTTTTCCTATAACCCATTTTCCACATAGCAGCTAGAAGGTTCTTTTGAAACATACACATCAAATCATGTCACTTTTTTGCTCAAAACCATCCAGAGATGTCCCATAAATTTCAACTTTGCTTATAAAGCCCTCCATGGAACAGGCCCTGCCTTCCTCTGCAAGTCTTTCTCTACTTCTCAGTCCTCACTTACACCACTCTGGCCTTCTCATCATTCCTGGAATCTGCCAAGCCTACTCCCAACTCCAGATTTTGTTGGAATGCTCCCTCCCGGGTTTTCCTAGGTCTAATGCGTCTGCATACTCAAAGTCCAGTTCAACTGTCATCTCCTGAGGACTTCCCTGGTCACAAAACCTAGAGCAGCCTCTAAACAGCCATCATGACCAAGTAATTCACTAGCACTTTACCCTGGTTATTTTCTTCATAGCACTTACCACCCTCTAAAATGGTCTTTTCCATTAATTTTTAATGTGTTTATCCTCTGTGTCTCCCACTAGAAATATGAACCTACTCATAACAGGCACCTGATTTATCTTACCAACAAATCATGGCTAGAACATAGTAGAAAATAAATAACCTGTTAATTGAATAAAGAGCCCCCAAATATGTGAGTACATACTGAAGCTTTATGTTACAAAGTTATCTGTAACCCTTGATAAGACAGCAGTATCCCTAGATATTAATAATTTTTAAAATGTGGCTCTATGAAAGACTGCTTAATTGGTTACCTGGAGCAAATAATTTGCTATCAGTAAGTGACATAGCAATTATCATCTGTGAATATCAACAAAGCCAGGAAAGTAGCACACTTTATTTTGAAATCAGCTATCTGCATAAAATATGACAAAAAGCTAGGCAATTATTTAAAACCAGACAAAAAGAGGTCTCAGGACAGTTAGAGAGAGATGTGCCAAAATAAGAAATATGTATGGGGGGAGTTTAGGTTTTGGGAGGCTTCTTTTGGAACATGAAATCTGACTTTTTATTCTGGGGAGAACTAATAGAAGCAAAAAAAATAGACTTTTACATGTCATGTAAAGTCCAATGGACGATTACAAAGACATTACACACAAACACACGATACCCCCCTCTCAAGGAAGTGGAGCTTAACTCTCTACCCCTTGTGTATGGGCTGTACTTAATGACTTGTTTCCAAAAAGCAGAGAGTAGAAAGGGAGAAAACAGTGACTTTATCGTGTAAA
This sequence comes from Lemur catta, assembly GCF_020740605.2. Taxonomy (NCBI): domain Eukaryota; kingdom Metazoa; phylum Chordata; class Mammalia; order Primates; family Lemuridae; genus Lemur; species Lemur catta. The sequence goes on from NC_059141.1 coordinate 40,841,319, forward strand.
CCCTGGCAAACATTACCTTGTTCAGGTGATCAAAGTTAGCATGGTCAGTGATAAGTCATGTTGATGGCAGATACTCTGGATATTAGTGATGAGAATGGCACTTGACCTCTGTGGTCAAGCTCCCCAAAACCCATAACCCCAATGCTACCATGAGAAAAACTTCAGACAAACTCAAATTGAGGGGCATTCTACAAAATATCTAACCACCATTATTCAAAACTGTCAAAATCATCAAAAACAAGGAAAAACTGAGAAACTATCACAGACTAGAAGGGGCTATAGGAGACGTGTAATAAGGGTAGTGGATAGGATCCTGTAACAAAAAAAAAGAGAGAGAATAGGAAAAAAATCAATGAAATCCGGTTAGCGTGTGGAGTTTAGTTAATAGCAATGTACCAATGTTGGCTCCTTAATTTTGACAAATGTACCGTGGTAATATAAGATATTTACAGTAGGGGAAAGGGCATGGAGTTCATGGGAACTCCACTATCTCTGCCACTTTTTAGTAAGGCTAAAATTATTCTAAAATAAAAAGTTTACTTAAAATAGAAATGAGGCAACTCTATATGAAATAATCTTAAACATTTATTGATATGCTCAAGGTAAATAAAGTACATTGTGTACAGCTTGCAGTCATCTGTGCAATGAAAAAGATTGTGTGTGTGCATATCCTTGCATATGCATAAAATCTTCCTTTAAAGATGAATAGGTTACTTTTGTGAAGCCTAGTAATAATATAATAGCAGTAGCATAGAGCTTGCTATGTGTCAGGCATAACTCTAAGTGTTATATATGTATTAACTCATTTATTTCTTAGAAATATCCATGAAATTAGTGCTATCATTTATACAGAATATTTCCCCTTGGAAACAGGCTATTTAGATGAAATTTCACTGCTTAAACTACGGCTTCATTTTTTTTATCCTCCCTCAACAATATAATGGAAGTCTGGCAGTGGGCCCAGTCATTTGGCAATCTTCTGTAAAGATTTACCATCCTAGTCTATTGATAATTTGACCACACAGAAAATATACATGTTTGAAACTCATTTGTCTCTGATAATATGCATGCTTCTTATAGTGTGAGCTATATATATATATATATAAGTTGAAATACCCACCCCCGGACCCAGGATTCTATCCCAGAGAGTTTACTGTTTGAAAAGAATACATCATAACCTTATACTAATATTACATTTTACTTTTTGTGTCAGTAGGTATCATGCAAATAGGGATTCTTCAATTGGGATATAAGGCCCCCCAAATGGGTCTGCAGTTAGAACATGAGTGAAGAAAAATACATCTTTATTTCATAAGCACCTCACTAAAATCTAGTATTTCCTTCCATTATAAATATAGGCATAATGCAAGCCACGCTAGCATTAACAGAACCTGCGATACTGTCACCAGTAGAAATAACAGATACTTTCCCATGATATAACATTTAGGCAGGTACCTCCTGATATGGCTTAAATTCATCATGATTTCAAAAATATAGCTGACGTTAGACCCTCTGCTAAATCTTATCACATTTAATGCACCACTAATAAATGTATTACTTTATCACAACTTTTCAATCTTTCAGTGACTATTTCAATATATTTTTCTTATATTTCATTTTACACATTTAAATTTTTCCTCTAAAGCAGGTATTCGTAGGTTTCATCAGGCTGCCAAAAGGGTCTAAAAAAAAAAAAAGGAGGTCAGAATGTATCTGCCCCATTTGTCTTCAAACCAATGCATGGCCCTACTCAGCAAATGCTTGTGGATTGAAGAAACTAAAGAAATAAGCCTTCCCAACTACTGTTTTATGGTTTGATTTAAAATAGTTCACTCTCCACTTTTCTACAAAGAACTCAAAAGTAGTTTGGAAACTAAGACAAGGTATCAGGCCTTTTTCCAGCAGTCATTGGTGCATTGATGTATCATATGCAAACCCCCAGCAGGGATGGCAACCCTAACTGGAACCCCACTTTCTCTGGGAGGGCACAAACAGAAAAGACAGCTCATCCGGAATGCTTTGCATCTTGCTTTCCTAAGATGTGAACATGGTCTAATGCAATAAAATGCTAACTACTGACTTCAAAGGGTGAAAAACAAAAATGACTTTCCTAAAGTAGACCAAATGAGGAGGGGAAATGCCAATTGTAAAGCTTATACACAAACATTATATCCCTGAATTTGAAAAACATTTACATCAGTTTTAATGTCTGTTTCATTTTTTCAAATTATTTACACAGAGAGCCACAGAGCCATTCGCAGGAAAAAAATGTTAAGTGCTATTTCTGGAGCATTAAAGTTAAGGATTGCAATAATGAAATGTTGATTATCATAAGCCATTTCATCAAATGTGTTACCAAAATCCATACCCCATAGCTACAGCATTATATGAACCACCAGCATAGTGAAACCATCAGAAAGAAAACAGATTTATTTTCATATGCATTTTCTTAGTGAAATCATGTTGGCTCCTAATTATCACTGCTTCTTAGTCATCACAAGCTATTAGTTCAAGAATTCAGATTGTAACTTTGCCGCATATCAATATCAAGCTCACTGATATGTAGTTTCTACAATCCATCTTTTCCTCCTTTGGGGCCCTGGACAAGACCCATAACATTTTAGTGTCCCCACCTTTACTTCTCTACCTGCAGGAACACAGTGAACAGTTCTGAGGTACACCCCTCAGCCTTACTCAGTAAACATCTATGCATAATTGAAAATAGATAATTAAAATATAAACATTGGTTACAAGCATTTATTCAAGCATTTGCTTAAAAGTTGGTTCGTTAGTATTGGAAAGACAAAATCTGTAAAGATGAAGAAGGATTTACATAAAAGATGGTTCCAAAGAATTCAGTTGGAACAAATCCTCACTGCAAAGGTTTAAATGATCTTCTATTCAGAGATGACTTTCAAGGACAAGAGAGCTGAATACTGTGGGTTCAGAGTCACTGATTTATGTCAGAGAGTGTACAGTAAATAAAAAGTAGTAGGAAGAATACAAAGCTACATGTATTTTTTTCTTAATAAGACAGTAGCTAAAGCAGTATCTGACGCCATCATGTTTTTATAACAACTATTTTTTATCTGCTTCAAGGTCTAATTTCAATGCCTACTGCCTTTGAGGTGAGGCTCATCTTTTTATGTAGCAAGATCAAACAAAAAGGCCTTCAACAAATAAAATAAAGTTTCTTTGGAAAAGGCATTTCTATAGATAAAAACTTCCCAAAGGATACAAACACACAATACCAAACACAAGAGCTAACAAACAAACAAAAAAATATAATCAAAAGAAAATATTGCCTCTCATTTGATTGCTGGCTTGTGACAAAGCTTGTGAACTCCTCTCCTGGTTGCATAGCAACCAATCTAAGCAGCAGTTCTAGCCTGTAAGAAATTTCCATGCCAGAGCTGTGGAAATAGAAGCTAACTACTCAGTATATTTTTCGAGGTTACCTAAATTTGCAAAAGAAAAAAGGAAGATAGAATAATGCCTTTGGGGTTTCTAGAACCATAAGTCTGGAAGGAAGTTCTCTAATGCTTTGAGACCCTCTATAACATTTCCAATAAAGTGGCCACCACCTACACTCCAAGCAGACAACTCCCATATGAGAAAGAAAGGCTCCAACACTCTTATAAAGTATGCCTTATCCTTGAGACAAATAAGTAATCTCCACAAAATTAAATCACTAAGTTCAAGAGTTAGAAGGTAGAAAGTGGACCTTCTCTTTATAAAGCAGCAATATTCATCATCTACTCTCTATGCTGTTCCCAAGATTGCTACTGAATAACAGAACAAGATTTAAGTTTTGCTGTCTCAAATTTTCAGCAAACACATTATTATAGTGTAATCTTTTAGTATCTTCCACCATCCTTGTATATGGCTGATCACAGCACTGGACAAGTCCCTAAAATATCCCTAATTCATTGCCAGAGTCTCGTCTTAAAAGCTTGAGCCTAGTGAACATGATCAGTGAACGTAACCGGCATCAGAACAACTGCTAGGCACAGACCAGCTTTCAGTCTGTCTCCATCCAGGTTCCACGGGAAATCCATACACAGCACACATTACTAGGTGTGATGGTTCCACAGACTCAAATGTTGTCAAAGAAAGAAGAGATATACATAGAAGGATTCATATGTATTCATGGGCTGGTCTTAGTTTCTCTATGCATCGATGCTTAATACTCAAGCCAACAAAGAGCAGAGTTTGCTTCTTACAAGAAAACCATGAGAATGGGGGCTATGTGGTCTCTTAAATGAGTGAGTCAGATAATGCAATAAAGGCAAAAGCACTTGCCAAAGCAGGGCTCTATGCACAGGTAGGTTGTGATTTTGTGCAAGTCATGTCATCTGGGCTTCAGTGTCTTTATCTATAAACTTGTATTATTAACAGCTTTTCTGCTCATTTCATAATGATGATCAAAAAAAATCAATCATGTCAAGCAGAGTAGCAGAAAGCACATACAAACTTCTAAATACTCTTTCTGACTCTACCCAACAGTTCCTTGTCATGCTGGTACTGATTATCCCCAGAGCTTCAAATAATTACTCTAAAGCTGCGGTCCCCAACCCCTGGGCCACAGACAGCCAGGAACCGAGCTACAAAACAGGAGGCAGGCAAAGCCCCACCAGCACCCAGAGGCCCACCCCCGTCAGATCAGTGGCAACATCCGAACCTCATAGGAGCCCAAACCCCACTGCAAACTGCACATGCGCCGGACCCAGGTTGCGCTCCCCATGAAAATCCAACACCTGATGATCTGAGGTGGAGCTGAGGTGGGGACACCTCCTACCCCCCGTCTATGGAAAAACTGTCTTCCACGAAGCCAGTTCCTGGTGTCAAAAAGCTTGGGGACCGCTGCTCTAAAGTGACCAATTTCAGTTTATTTCTGTCTATAAAAAAGTGCTTAGGAAAAAAAAAGTAGCTTTAACATTTGACTTTAAACCACCAGAAAATTTAGCGGTAGTGGTTGATAGGCAGCAATATTGACAATTAGAAAAGGAACATAAAAATGAAAGGAAGTCGGTCATTCGTCAGTTCTCTGTATTTCCTGATTTTAAGAAATGATACATTTCTTAGTTTTTTTGATGGTAGAATGAGAACAAGAATAAACACAATTATAAATTGTGTTGGAGAACATTTTCTTTTGGAACACTGATAACAGTACAACACTATGAATACTTTAAAAGCTTTTTACTAATCAAATTAATTGGTCTCATGAGATGATTTAGAAAAAATACACAGAATCCTTTCTAAAACATACATTTTTGTAGCAAATAAGTCTTCCCCCCATTTGGTTATTAAAATATTTATTTTTTCATTTAAAAAGTATGACTTGTATATAAAAGGCACTTGCACAGCTGTTGAACAAAAAGTGAAAGAACAGTTATCAATTTTAGACACTGGGAAGTGTGTCTAATAGCTGATTATGGTAAAAACCTTGCTCTGCTTGTACTTAGGACCTGTTAACTTTTCTCTGGGCATGTTTAACATCATTGGCAGAACTGTTGAGTTTATTTAATAAGATAAGCAGGTGGGAAAGGCCAGTCTTTATGAGGGAATGCAGAATTCACAGAAGAGAGAAGAGGAACCTGAGATGGAACTGTCCCTCCTCAGCCAAGAAACGTTTTCTTCCGTGGCTGTAAGCCTTGACTGGCCACATTACTCATCTCAGCTTCCTGCACAATTTCAAAAGCATCCCCTACGTCATGAGAAATGTTGTGCTGGAATCATCAATAGCCAACTCTACTAGCAAAATGTGACTCACCGCTCCCCAGATCCGGCAGGAAGAACACTTGCACATAACAGATGTATGGAATACACCCAACAAGCTGTTGCATACTGAGTTCAAGTCTCATCTCACGCAGAGGTATCAAGGAAATGAGAGGGCTTAAACCTTTATTTGAATTGGGACAGATATAGGACTGCAAAGAAAAATATAGTCTTTATGTGAGAAAAGCCTTATTTAATCAGGTTTTCTCTCTACATACATGCATTTATTGAAGACAAGAACTCAGAAAAGCATTCTCTTCCAGGCCAAGGTGCAGAAAACTCTTATTTGCTCAGTGATGCTCTGTGCTTTGCATCATACTGGGTGTTATAAACAATTCTGCGAGGTGGGTATCACATCTGTTTTACAGATGGATAACCAGAGCTCAAAAAGGTAAAGGGGCTTGCCCAGGGATACTCAGAGAGTACAAGATGGGGTGAAATTTGAGTTTGCTTCAGTCTTATTTTCAACCTCAAATTTATCTTATGCCACACACTGCCTCCCTTTCTAATATAAAAAAAAAAAAATTACTAAGAGAGGCGGAATCCAGCCCAGAATACCTAAATCATTGCAAAAGGCTGCCTATTGAATCCTGGAAACTTTCTGTTAAAGAGCAACATATTTACATGCCAGAAGGTTTTAGCATATGTTCTATCTATATCATTTCCAAGTACCTATCACCATAGCATTCAGGAATCCTGACAAGACTGACATTTTAATTGCTGACTCTTTTCTCAGAAGGTTATACATGCCTCAAATTATAGCTGGATATTCAAAACACTGGATCATAGTTGAAATAAATAAGTGAAGTAAATAACTGTCACCAATATGGCTTTACTGGTTACAACGCAAATCTAGCAAATAGAAAAGTATGGTGGGACATAGGAGGCAGGGTCAAAGTAGCTCAGGTGAGTAGTTAAGATCAAGGCTGTAATCCAAAACCAGAGAATGGTTAGAAAGAGGAGGAACTTAACAGCTAAAGGAAAAACCTGCCCCCACACAGCTCTTATCAGGAGCAGCCACCAGCTGACTTCCCTAGGAGTGGCTAGCCACAGCCAGTACTTCAAATGTCACACCTGGAAAACCATGACCAATTTTTCTGGTTTCTCTTCTCCCGATGTGTCAGCAGGCAGCATGGCCTTGGACAGGGCATGATTTGGAAAATCAGTGGGATCTGGGTTCAAACAGACCTCTGCTTTTTACCAACTACTTTGAGCCTCTGTTCCCCCATCTGTAAACTGGGCATAATCAAACCAGTTTCCCAGAGTCAGTGGAGAATCAAATGAGATAACGTCATGTAGCACATAATGGTCACTCAATAAATGTTAGTTCTGACACTTTATTTATTTGTTTTTTCCCCTCACCATTTGAAGTAATTACGAATCAGCAGACTGGTCAGACTCAAAATGCAAATTACAATTGGCTACATCAGGAAGTCTTTTTCTCCTTTGTGACTCCAAGAAAGAATATATATATATGCCCTACTTTTTCATGGCCCGAGACAGAATTGTTTATTACAATAACCTCTTGAATTGGGAGTTACAGTCTAAGCAGTAGGTGATATGTTATTATCAAGAAGGAAGCCTATCATTGTAGCTTAGAGAAAACAGTATTTAACACATTGGAGCTCCTCCTCCTGGGAGGAATTAGCAGAGTAACTCCTACCAAAGGCTCAGCAGGGATCTGGAATTCCAGAGACTTTCTAGATCTCTGACTTATATGCCTGTTTATGTGTCTATATACAAACACACATATTACATATAGTAATACCCAGATTTCATATATTTAGTGCCATTACAGACATTAGATAGATAAACATGCATGATTAAAGACCAAAATGAGATTAACATTCTTCAAATCCTCTTGTCCTATTTTTGATCCACTTTAGAATATTTCAAATGGATGTAGGGTGTGGGACATGTGAGCCAGGGAGCCATGCACCGGAAGAAACTTTGACCATTTGACCTTGAAACTGAGTTTTAAAGCATCTTTTCCAAGCTCCACCACCAGGTCCTTGTCTAGTGTTTCATTCCTATATTTAAATTTTTAAGTCCTCATAGTTTTCTGGGTTTAAGCACCATCTCCTCAAAACTGGTACCTGGAAAATGGGCTTAGAATGCCTTCAAATGAGGAAAAGGAAGGAAAAGAGGGGATGTCTGTATAGTAATGGCAGTGAGAGTTAAAATTATCAAACATATATGCTTTTTGAAAATGGTACATTCTTGTTTAACTCTCATAACAACCCTATGAGATAGGTACCTGTTATTATTCCTCTTTAGAAATGAAAAAACTGAGGGATAAACTGGTCAAGCACCTTCTTCACAATTCCTAATGAGTGACTAGCCAGCTGGACTCCAGCCAAGGTGCTGTCACTGCAGAGTTCTCAGTCTGAACCAATGAGCTACACCGCCCTCTGGAACGACGTGGCTGTGAGCAGGAGACACTGCATTATCCAAATTAGGACCATACTTTTTATCATACAGATGAGGATCGAGACCAAGAATTTACCTTAGAATTCCAGGGTACTATTTGAGTTCTAGGGACCCAGTTATGCAGTGTTCACATGTTAAGCCTTTTAGATGTGATAATGGATTTAGATGCGGGAAGGATAAACCCATCAAAAGGTCTACCACAAAGGGGACTTCTATGAGAGTTAAAAAAAAAAAAAAAGTGAGATAATAATGACAGAATACAGAAGTAGCTTGTAATCTACTGCACTGCTTCAAAGAGATGAGCATTCATGGATACCTTACCATACCATGATCCATAACGGCATCCAATTTAATAGGAAACACGTGTATACTAGATTGGTCTCTTAGCTTAAAACTGAAAGTCCCCAACATGACTACAGCCTATCTTTTCAGCCATATTTACCACCTTACCAAAAATATGATCCTAAATTGTGCCCAAACATATTTTCTAAAAATTTACATATTTGAAAACAATTCCACCACAGCTGAAAACAATCACTTACTGAATTTTTTTAAATTGAACTTCAAGGGTTAATCATAATATAAAAAGAATGAAAAGACAAAAGCAATCTAGAAGAATATTTGTCACCAAAATAATAGCCAAAGGATTAAGAGTATTAATATATTAAAAGTTAATATAAGTTGACAAAAAATACTAATACTGTAGTAAAATAATACCCAAAGACATGCATAGAAAATTCACAGAAGATGTTAAATATATATTATGCATGAAAATATACTCTTTCCATTAGTATAAAGGATGGGCTCCTTTTGGAAAAAGATTCCTTTACTGAGTACAATTTTCATTGTTGGTCTCTAAATATTTTATTTTTAGAAATGAAACTTTTACTAACTGCCAAAATCTTGAATCTAATAACCAACCCAAACTAGCAAAGTATCACCATCACATTTTAAAATCATTTTCCAGGGAAATATAATATCCTCACCACAGACTTGAGCAAAGCAATAATAAACCTATACGAAAAAAAGGAAAATTGATTATTCTTCCATCTTCAGGGAGACTGAAAACATCATCAAATGTCCTACAAGAAAATACTATCATGTCAGACTTCATTTCTGAAATCTTTAACATCTTAGGATGGTTCCAGAAAAAAGAGGGGCAACTGAAAATTAGATTTTTTTCAGGTGCAGAAGGATCACAGTATCATTTTGTGAGAACATATGATTAACGGTTTGTGGTTATGGATCTTTCTGTCTGCTGAGCCAGAATTCTAAACTGGCGGGTTCTAAGTTGACGTCACTTACTTGCATGTGATAAGTAGAAGTTAGTAAACTAAAGAGTTGCCACTTATAAGATGATTTCTATATGAGTAAATTGTATACTTTTATAACTATTCTGATTAAGTGGTGTTAATTTTTTAATCTTCCGCACGTGCATATTTGTGTTCCTAACACATTTGTTAAAGGGCCTACAATAACACTATTCTCTTTAAAACAGAAATCCATGCAAATATGTCTTCCCTGAACATCACAGGAAGGTGTTTAGGGACTGATGTCACAAAGTGAAATGGGAGTCTCCTCCTCCTACTGGCTGCACAACTTCAAGAGCCCACTGGAATTAGCAGAGGAAGGACACACCTGCGCCACCGGATCAGTCCTGAGGGCAAGTGAAATGACAAAGGATGCAACCAGAGCACTCTTTCTTCCCTTCTCAACCTGACATAAATCAGTCTCTCCGCATAAAGCCCTTCAGGGCAGCCTCACTCTGGCACTGTGGTAGCTCTGATTTGTTCTGAATGTAGAATGAAAACAAACTTTCTCAAGCAACCAAAATCACCCACGCATTTTCAGCCAGCCTCCTTGTAACCCATACCCTTAAACTGAGCATGATTCAATTCTGACAGTTCTTAGAATTGTGTCATCAGGATTCGGGTTGCCTGACACGATGCAGCATTGTTCCTGATGACTCATATTCTGCAGCTCAAAGACAAAAGAATTCTATCAGAGAGGCTCACGCTCTCCTTCATCCTTTCTATTAAGTACATCTAGCATCCTGACAGCACACCTATCTGCAGATGTCAAGCCACATTTACAGACAGCTACATCAAAGGCTTGCCTAAGCAAGACTTTGGCGGGCGAGATGGATAAAGTGACCTGTTTCTTAAACGTTGCCATTTGATTCGCATTGTACAGAAACACATAATCAAAGCAGTGATGGGGGCTGGGGGGGGGGATGGGGAAAGAATTACATACCACTCAAAATAAACGGTTTTCCTTTCATTGTTATTGACACTCTTCTTATTAAACTCAGAATTCATCCAACCTCCTCCTTCAACCTGTACACTGTGAACTCCTATCTCCTCATTCTCTGATCCCAGGAGGACTTGGATATTTCAGCCAAATGAGGAGATTGAATGACAGAGATTCTGAAAAAGGATTCCGTGCTGCCCGCTGAGGCCCCGCACACCACTCTGCTGGCAAAGTGGGTTAGACCTTTACGTGGCAAGAGCTGCAGGGGCCGAGTGGGTGCCAAGCAGCAAACTACCTCCGTAGAGTTCAGGGCTCTCACTTGTGGCGTGTGCATTCTTTGAAACTATGACTAGGAAGGAAGAAGAGAAACTAAGCTGACAGGACAGTTAGGGCTCCAAGACACTGAGGCAGTGGAGTTTACACCCAGATGGGTAAGAGGCCCGAAGAGATGCTCTCAAGATTTCAAAAATGTAAAGCAGAAGAAACCCTTCATGTTGAGTATGAAAGGCATCAACTCCCAGCCTCTTTTTGCCCCAGTCTCAGTTTTAATCACTCACCTAACTGAATTCCTGGTGGAATTGGAGCCTCTAAAGCAATCATTTCAGCCTGGCATTCCCAATAGCTGCTTTGTCTTCCGGCACATGAGTACAGAGTATTTCAGTAAAGACAGCATTTAACCCATGTATAAAAGATTGCTACAGGAGGTAGCATCTCTCACGCACAACCACACATTCATTTCAGAAGCTGTTTAAATGGCTGAAGGATATAAATGAGGTTGGACTGTGCACAAATATGTGAGTAGAACGGAACAAGAGAGTCCTAAATTCATACATGAATAGGTGTTTCACACTCATAAATGCTTTAAGGAAAACTACAATATTGCAATCGAGATATAACAGCCTATATTTTTGTTCTTCATCAGAGCATCAGTGAAATTCATGTTCCTTTCCTTCTAAAAATTATATCAATTATTAACTATACTACATCTAAAATTCTACAGCACAGAGAATGCTTTAGAGCAACCACAGAATCCTGGAAGTTCTGGCATGAGGGAAGCTGGGAGATTCCCATTTCTGTTTTGATTGTGCCATTATTATTTCAAACAACCACTTAAGATTTTTACGTATCCAATTATATCAAATGAGTTTCAGATGAGACCTATAAAAGCCTGTCTTAGCTTTGAAATTATGAAGATCTTCATTCAACTCTGCAGATAGTCACTAGTTAGATCTATGCTTCTGGTCCAATTATCTAACATATGATTCTATTTTTTATCTTTAAAAGATAAAGACAGTTATACTTCTGCACCTTAAAATTATTGAGAAAGAAAATACACTAAAAATACAAAACTATTTTGAAAGATAGAACATATTATACATGGCTAAGATGAAATTGTGTGTACCCAGATAAATCTGATTTTAGCTTATTACTAGTGACACAAATAATCCTGACCAGCAACATCACGACATCCTGCCAGACGGGAACCCTGCTGGCGACATGATGAGTCTACTGAACCAATATAAAAATCTTAATAGACTACATTATCATTCTTAGGAGTAGTTAATTAAAAAAAAATCAGCACTACCCTGTGCTTTCACTGATCAAAAAATATCATTTTAGGAAGATAATTCAAGTGTACTTATGCATCAAAGGATTGGGTAGTGAATATATTATAGAAGCAAAATAATTAAAAGTCCATAGATAGCAAATTTGAGTCAATTAATATTAGCTGTCACCATATGAAATAACTGGTGTTCGACTATCTTTGACCCACCAAATGGCAATTTCACATACTCCAACCTAATAAAATATATGCATATAAATGCAGAAGTCATCTTAATAAAAACACTAACTATAATAATATGAATTATACTGATATTTATTGAGCTCTTATTATGGCACGGGGCTAAATATTTTATCTCAATAAATTTTCACAATAAACTTATGAGACAGATACTATTACGAATCTATTTTCAAATCAGGAAAATGAAGCAAGTAGAACTGACATTCGAATGCAGTCTGTCCTAATCCTTCCTTATCCTGCTGGTTGGAAAGAAGAGATACTAAAAGCAGAAAGACTGGTGGATGTTATGAGCATGTGGAAACATGAATGGTGAGCACTCCAGGAAGACGGTGAGCACTCCAGGAAGATGTGAAGCTAAAAGGGAAAGAGCTGCAGCATTTACCCACCACCGTATATGAGAAAGGTGGCCTGCATTGCGCACTGAGCAGAAGATCCTTCAAGGCTACACAGACATATTAGGTTATCACAGCTAAAGGCCTTTCACTATGAAAATCCTCAAACTGGCTCTCCTTGTTCTAAGTCTGGATCTAGAAGCAAATACCTGATCATCAGACTCCCAAGTAGACTTTTCGTCTTCATGGTATTATTAGTGGAAAAATTGAGGCTGTATCAGTCCCCTAGGGACACGATGACTTTGTACATGCCATAAAATCAAGCCTCAAACTGCACAGCAGAGGAACAGACTTGAAACACAGCTAACAGCCCTAAGGTCTCGTCCTACCAAGAGCACATTTCCAGGTGACCAGGAGGCCCCACTAAGCAAAACTATAAAATCTTTTTCAAATTATTCTGTAATTAAATAATAATAAGAAACTGGTTTAAAAGCATCATCTCATGTAAATAATTCATTTGAGTCCATGTTTATATTAATAATTATAACAAAGAAAGGAAACTTGTTCACAGAACATAATATATTTGTTAAGCTTAGTGTTACTTTTCATTACCTTTCTGGAGCTTCGTGAATAATAGGATCCAATGTCTCCCTAAAAAAAAAAAAAAAGAAAAGAAAAAAAAGAAATAAACATTTAGCGAACATGAAAGAATTTCATATATCTACCATGACAGTGACTTACAAATGTACATTACTAATGGACTTAAAAACATAGGAAGTACCTTAAAAAGGGACAACAAGTAAGATAGAAAAAATATGATACATTCTAGTGAAAACAAGATATCTGCAGGAAATGCTTAGATAACTACAAATCAAAGAAAAGCATGCACACCAAACCAATGATACCCATAGTTTGAATAGAATTTTTAAAAATAGAACTATGCCAGATACACAAAGAAGTATAATCCTGAACTTGAAATAAATAAGCCCATGAGATGCAATTGTAACAGTTATAATAAAGATAATGCAAAAGAATTTTCCTCTGTGTAAAAATGCTGGCACGGGAAAACATTTTCCCATATCATTTTCTTTCACAGCTATTATGAGAAATCCATTTTCTCTCAAACTTCATTACTGTAAATATTGTTTACCAAAGGCCAGAATACAAAGGCATGTAAATGCCAAAAGCCTGATTATGCAAGAGATGACATGACATGGATCCTATAATATTATTACAACCTCAAAACTGAAAACTAAGGACCCCACTCTGAGTACAAGAACTCTAAAATGAAGTTTAAAGCTGACTCTGTTTTTACAAAATCATGACTTTATTCCATCAGGAAAAAAATGTGTTTAGCTTATTTCCTATTAGGGTATAATAATATGTGCAAGATGAAAATTATTCCAACTGGTATTGAAATCTAAATATAAGAAAGGAACATCCTACTTTGTAGTTAACTCTAACTACATTTGCATAGAGTTCATTCAACTCTATCGAAGGCTATTCAAACTGCCACCACAAAATATTATTTTATCTTGTCAGCTTTAAAAAATTCACTATCAAGTCATAAAGAATTAAGTCTAAAATTTCAAGTTCCTATTTGAGGTTCCAATAAATGAAAATAGAAGGAAATTAACATTTCTAAAACCTCAACTTTATTCTTGGTTTCTCAGCCACATTTTCTAATTCAATCTTCACAACTTCTAAAAGAGTAAATTTAATAACTCTGCATAGTCATAAAAGCAAAGTACATTCATTGTACAAAATATGCAAAACACAGAAAATGAAAATTAATCATAATGCCACCACTCAGAAAAATTAATATTTTTTGTGTTGTTCTCTTTCAATACAGTCTCATATACACAGTGTTTTAAATAAGATTGAAATTATTTCATATATGCAACATATGTTGCCTTTTTCTCTTAACATCATATCATTTTCCCATATAGTAGTCTTTAAAAATATGATCTTAATCATAGTCTTCATATTTACATGGCAAATCTGTTCAAACACTTCCTGATATTTATAAGTTATTTTTTTATTTGCCTAGTACACCTCACATTGCAATAATTTCATTGCACAAAAATCTTGATTTTATATCTGCTAATTTCCATAAGTGAAATTCACCAAAATGGAATTGCTAAACGGAAAGCAGAGACTTTTTTTCATGGCGCTTGCCTATCCTTTGCCCACCAAAAGGGCAAAATCTATAGATTGCCCAGCAAAAGAACAATCAGCAGTGTAGGACAGTGTAGTGCCTTTTTCTCTAAACATTCACAAACATATCTTGGCAATTTCATAAATTACATATTCATTTCATAGTGAAAATTGTATCTACTTTTTATTCTAGTTTTTTTTTGTTATTGTAACTGAGCAATTTTTTAAATTTATGGTAATTCTCCCCTTTGTATAGCCTTTACCCATTTTTACCTAGGAGATTTGTGGTTTTCTTATTGATTTGTAAGAGCTTTTTATACAATAAGGATATTAACCATTTGTATAATTGTATAAATATTTTCATTAACTTTTCCAGTCTGTTGTTCGCATTTTGGTTTGGTTTATAATGGGTTTTGATGCACAGGTGTTTAAATTTTATGTAGTCAAACATATCGATCATTTATAATGTTTTGTGGTATCTTCTATGGCTTTTACGCTTAGAAAATTCTTCTCTAGTCCAATATCAATTTAATAGTTACTTATATTTTCTTTTACTTGCCCTCCAACCCTTGTCATGGCCTTTTTACCCTTGGCTTCTTTTTTTTTAATGCATATGGAATTCATCATAGGTATAGCATGAGACGAGTACTTATGATTTTGACCATTGCCTCTTCCAGAGTTTCCCCAGCACTACTGGTGAAATCACTCATTTCTTTATGGTTCTTCTGTGTGAATTTGCTTTGAGGCACACCTGAACTCTGATGTCAATTTTGACACATGGGCAAGTCTGTCTTAACAATGCCCACCTTGCAGTCTTGTTGTAAGGATTAAACGAGGTAATGTACAGAAAGCACTTACTTCAGTGCTTAGCACAGCATATGTGTTCAATAAGCCAACAACTAGACACCAGATTCAGGGATCCCCATTTCTGTTCCTCTGATCCATCTGTCAACTCTTTTCTTACAGTGTAAACTTTATAGAACATACTAATATTTGGTCAGAAGAAATAGCTCCAACTTCTTCTTCAAAAAAATGTCTTGGCTCTTCCTACCTGTTTGTGCTTTACATATGCCCAGCTCACTTTTCATTAGTTATTCTTAGGATGCTCTTTTCCTGCAATTCTCTCTTTTTTTTGGGGGGGGGGCATATTTTTTTTTTTTTTGGCACAGGCCAAAATTTCTAAAACAATGTTTAAAAGTAATGGTAAGCAGAGATATCCTTGTCTTTTAACTGATTAAAATATTAAAGCTTCTAGGGGTCCATTATTGATTTTGATGTCAGCTGGGGGCTTAAAACAGGTCATTTTTATAACACTGTGGAAGCATCCTTCTGTCCTTCATTTTATGAGATTAAGTATTTTTAATCGCTATCCACAGAAGAAATTGATTTTTACAGAGGTAACATGAGTTGCTCAAAGTCTTGCAGCCAATACCTGGTGGGGCCTGAATACACACCCAAGTTATCTTTCTATTTTCCATTGCAATTATGTTGCCACTCTGTAATACAGTCAGTCTCCAACCCAATAATATGTTTTGTCCCAAATTTATACATAGCCATAATTTGTTTAGACCTTATAAAACATCTTCTTATGTAAGTAAAGCAAGAAAGGATAGCTAGTTTCTCAGCTCAACTGAAGAAACAGAGATCATCCATTGTTACCCATAGAACTATTCCAGTATTCACCAGTGTTTCTATGGGAAAGCAAATTCAGCAGGAGACAGCAGAAACACAACTGCGACTCCTCGTCTAGTCATCTCATGGGCAGGGAGAACAAAGAACTCCCCATAGCTTTGGCCACTGACGACACAAACACCAAAGCAGAAGAGGGTAAGATTTTGAAAGGAAATAGAAACTCCTGGAGGAAGTGGGTTGAGAGCTAGCAGATGAGACTGAGATGGTGGTAAACAGCAGGACAGAAGGAGAAAGCCAGAGAAGAGTGATCCTGGCCTCTTTCTCCTTCCCCATAGACCTAGTAAGGTTGAGGGTGTCTACTGAGCAGAAGCCAAACATAAATTAGCTCTGGCCCCTCTGTGGTCTTCTTCCCAATAACCCATAACCCCAATCTAATCATGAGAAAAGCATCAGACAACTTCCAAAGGAGGGAGAGTCTACAACTGCAGTCCCCAACCCCCGGGCCAATACTGGTCTGTAGTACCCCCTGACTCCAAGGAAAAATTGTGTTCCATGAAACTTAGGAAAGGGGGGCATACAGCAAGAGGTGAGCGGCGGGCAAGCCAGTGAGGCTCCTCCTACACAGCTGCTCCCCATCACTTGCATCACCACCTGAGCTCCCCAACTCCCCCCCACCCCATGGATAAATAGCCTTCCATGGAACCAGTCCCTGCTGCAAAAAGGCTGGGAACCACTGGTCTACAAAATACCTGACAAGTACTCCTCAAAAATATTAAGGTTATCAAAAATAAGGAAAAGACAAGAGAAGCCTAAAGAGATGTGACAACTAAATGTAATGTGATATCCTGGTTTGAATCTTAGAACAGAAAAAGGACATTAGATAACAACTAAAGAAAATCTGAATAAAGCATATACCTTAGTTGATAATAATGCATTAATATTGGTTAATTGTGACAAATGTATCATGTTAATGTAAGATGCTAATAATGGGGAAAACTGGGTGTGGAATATATGGGAACTCTGTACTGTCTTAGCAAGTTTTCTATAAATCCAAAACTATTCTAAAATGAAAAGTTTAAGAAAAAGGGAGAAAAACTGCCTTTATTGAGTTTTTTCATTATGAAAATAAATAATGTAAATTTAAACAATACAGAAAACATAAAGATACATGTAGCAAACGTTTGAAATCTTAGCCTGCCTTTAACATTTTGGCAGTTCCTCCAGACTGTCTAGTGTCCACAGAGTTGAATGTGAAAATTTTTATATAAATCAGCTCCTACATGAAACACAAACAAAAATAAGATTTGGCCCCTCTGCTTTCCTTTTCGGGACCACCAGTCAAGCTCTGATCCAAGTTTTCCCTTCTCCATAGCCCACTGCTTTACAGAAAGGCAATTTTGCTTCTATTCACCTGATCCGAAATAAATACGTGTCTTTCTGTGCTGCTTTAGGATAATTTCACTTTAGCAACTGTTGAAAAATCAACAGAAAATGAAAACTGCAAATAAGAAAAAAGTTCCAGTTTTAAGAAGCTTCATAATTGAAGTTGACCCCGTAGTGTTTCCTGGAAGTTAATTATCTTGGCCATCCTTTCTCTGGGTCACTTCTACCCTCTTCTAGGAGAGCTCTGTCACCTCCCAGGCTTCCTCCCTTCTAACAGGACCTCCAAATACTGCCCCTCCATAACGTCTCTGTACTCCAAAACATACTGATCCTATCCTCTTTTCCTCCCCCCACCCCCGGCCTGCCCCTAAAGGAAGAGGCCCGAGACTCTTCCTAAGACCTTATCTGGGTGACAAAGCCTTGACAAAACTCACCCTTCTCTGATATCCAGCCTCACAGCAAGACCCTCTCCAGCCCTTAATCCTGTCCCCTTGGCCAGGTGCAGTGGCTCACACCTGTGATCCCAGGGAGGCCAAGGGGGCAGTGGGAATCACGTCAGGTCAGGAGTTAGAGACGAGCCTGGCCAAGAAAGCAAGATCTCATCTTTTTAAAAAACAAGAAAAATTAGCCAGACGTGGCAGTATGCCTATAATCCCAGTTACTCAGGAGGCTGAGGCAGAAGGATCACTTGAGTCCAGAACTTCGAGGTTGCAGTGAGCTATGATCACACTATTACACTCCAGCCTGGGTGACAGAGCAAGACCCTGTTTCTATAAATCAATCAATTAATCAGTGAGGTAAAGCTGGGGGAAAAATATAATTTGGGGAAAAAATATAATTTGGGGGAAAAATATAATCTGGACTGTTTAAAAAAAAAAAAAAAAACAGGCTGGACATGGTGGCTCATGCCTGTAATCCTAGCACTCTGGAAGGCCGAGGCAGGTGGACTGTTTGAGCTCAGGAGTTCGAGACCAGCCTGAGCTAGAGCAAGACCCCGTCGCTACTAAAAATAGAAAGAATTTATATGGACAGCTAAAAATATATATAGAAAAATTAGCCAGGCATGGTGGTGCATGCCTATAGTCCCAGCTACTCGGGAGGCTGAGGCAGGAGGATCACTTGAGCCCAGGAGTTTGAGGTTGCTGTGAGCTAGGCTGACGCCACGGCACTCTAGCCCGGGCAACAGAGTGAGACTCTGTCTCTAAATAAATAAACAAACAAAAACATCTGTCCCTAACCTAAGTTCCTCTTCCCCTGTTCTCATTCTGCCAAACAGGTCAAAATCATATGCTATGAGGTAAAGTGATGTATATAAATAGAATTAGAATCAATTAAATAGAGTTGATATTGGTATAATTGCTAGAATAGAATTTAAATAGCAAATATCCCTTTTGCTTTTCTCTTTCCACAGGCCAAGCCACATCGCTGGGGTGTCACAGAGAAACACAAATGCTTGGTTCTTCACCCTTGTCTTGACATCAATAAAAACGTGCCTAGGGCTCTCACATTTTATCTACTTGGCCTACGAAACAATCCTGTAGAACATCAGGGTAGACATTATTATTTTTATTTTATAAAAGGGGAAACCAATGAACAAAGTGATTGTCTGTAGTTATATAGTCAGTAGAGGAAACCGATGAACAAAGAAATTGTTTGAAGTTATATACTAAGTGGCAATACCAGAACTTGAACCCAGGACTTCTGTTGTCAAATCCAAAGTTCTTACTGTTTCCTGAAACTGATTCCCACAGTCAGAACCATTAGTTACTAAACTTTTACAGCTGTAGCACCCCAGAAGCAATCAAATCATGGTTCATTTCTCAGCAACTGTTCTCCACTAGGACTATTCTGAAGTCCACAGTAATTACTTCAAGACTGTCCTACACAATTCTTGCTTCTTCCTTGACTGAATAATCCTTTACAGTAACAAGCCAAGAAATATAGGTCAAATCATGTCTGAGTTTATCAGGCAGAAATGTAAGTTATAATATTACTACAAATGCTAAATAAAAAAGATTGAATATAATTTATAATAATTATGTACAATCTTCAAAACGGTTTTTTTAAAATAATGACCATTTCCAAGAAGATCTTGAATTTGTGATTTTTCCATGCCTGACATATTTCTTATGTAGATATCCAGCTAGTCAATGTCTATGAAATAAAGAATGAATTATTCTATCCATGATTCAAAATGTGTCTCCATCAAAGGTGTTTATTATATTTGTGTGAAGATTAAGTTTAGTTGTGTGAGTACCATCAATATAAAAAAAGAGTTAATCCTTGTATGTGCCAGATGCTATACTAAAGAGTTTACAAATATTATCTTGTTTAATCCTCACATAATATCCCTATGAGGTAGGCACTTTTATTACCCCCATTTTATCTACAAGGAACCTGAGGCACAAAGATAGTTAGTAACTTACCAAAAGTTACACAGTAAATAAATAACAGAGCCTAGATTTTAACCCAGGTTAGGTGACTCCATAGTCCAGAGGATTTTAATAACTCGTAGTTTCCAAAGACTTTCATTTGATGGGAAGAATTAGGCATGAATTTAAATGTTTATATGTTGACCACTAGAATCAAGGTATGACATCTTGAGAGCAACACTGTTAAGAAACCACTATTTGTGTTGTTGCTTTTCGTTCTTCCTTGAAGTGGCTGCTTTGTATTTAGCAATAATGCTAATTACCAAGACCATTTATTTTTTTTAAAGTGGCGATTTTCTTTAATGAGTAAAAAGAAAGAAAACTTATACATCCTCTAATAACAAGTAAAACCACTAGCCTTTGGAGCTATTAGGCATTTAATGTATGCCTAGCACAAACCATATTTAATCTTTTAAACAAGATTAGGTAGGAATTATTACTGTTCCCATTTTACAAATCATGAACCTGATAGTTAGAGAGATAAATTAAATTGCCCGCAGTTACACAGCTTATTATATACATGGCAAAGACAGCATTCAAACCAAGTCTGTCTTCAGAGCCCTACTCTTAGCCATTCTGACCTGCCTTCCGTCCAATGCGCTGAACATTGGTTAAATTAGAGAAAAGCAATCTGAACAAATATTTCTCCACTGCAACCAACGCAAGGCAATACAACATAGTGTGTTCACTTACACCCACAAACGCACCCGCCGATATGCTGAAGAGAAGTGCCAACTGGAACGAAATGCTCTAAAACAGACCTTTGGGGGAGAGGGGTGCTAGAACAGTAAGAAATTACAAAAAGCAATACTATTTCCCTCACTTATTTACATAATTAAAATGCTAGATTGTTTTATCCTGAATTGTACATTTTATTTTTATTTCCTTCAAGAAATAAGCCTATTATAAAGCTTAGAAAGTACAGATCTCCAAATGTATCATTTCAAATATACTTGAGTAAATAAACTGAGATGCTTATTATTCATAATATTATTGTTTTAAAGAGCAGTGAAATAATTCATCACTGACAAAGCAACATTCCAGGCCCTCCCGGAGTGGTGTAATTCAGTGCAGGTTTCAGACGTATAACACCGACCAACTTGTTAAGAGAAGTCATCATTCTCTTGTTAAACTCAGACCAACGAATGCAGTTAGAATGAACTACTAGAAAATTTCAAGTATTAATAGCATAATTATTGTTACCAACTTTTATCTAGTTAAAAAATATTTCAAATATCATCTGTTCTTTTTTTCAAGATGACATTCAAGTGATATAATGAAGCTCTGTAAAGAACAAAGATTATGGCTAGGTGCGGCGGTTCATGCCTGTAATCCCAGCCCCTTGGGAGGCTGAGGCAGGAGGATCACTTGAGGCCAGGAGTCGGAGCCCAGACTTGGCAACATAGTGAAACCCTGTCTCTAAAAAAATTTTCAAAAATTAGCCGGGCATGGTGGCACACACCTGTAGTTCAAGCTACTTGGAAGGCTGAGGTGGGAGCATTGCTTTAGCCCAGGAGTTCAAGGTTACTGTGAGCTACAGCCACTGCATTTTAGCCTGGGCAACAAGAGTGAGACCCTGTCTCTAAAAAAAAGTAATAAAGATTCTACTATTTGTAGAAGTATTACTGATATGGACCAGTAATGAGTTTGATCCACCAACTCAGCTGACAATGTAGTAGCAACCCAAAGTGTAAATTTTAACACAGACAAAAGCTATGCTTGATCCCTGGGCTAGAATAACAATGCAAGATCAAAGTCAACTGCAGCAAAATGCTGCCAAGGCTTACCCAGTCTAGCAGTAATCACACAGTGGTGAAGAGTGCAGTTTCTAGAGCAGACAAACCTGAAATATCACCTCCATTTCATCTCATCTCTGATGCAATGATGATTTTGCTGCTACTCAAAGTGTTGTTAGGATGAAATGAGGTAATGGATGTAGAATGCCTAACTGCTCAATACATACTAGCGGCTGGAAATGTTATCAATTCAGGTCTCTTGTTTCACAGGCATGTTAGGAAAATCAGTAAGTTGGAGGTTAACTAAACTAACAAGAAATATGCTTGAGGCTTTGAAAATCCCTCCTAAGGTAGAAACTGAAGATAGGAGCTATTTCTGTCTTGTTCACCATTGTATCTCCTATACCTGACATAGTAGCTGATAAATACATCCTCATTAAATACATTCATTATATGAACAGATACATTTAAAAGAGTTATCTTCATGTAAGTATACTAGAACCTATGACAAAAGTGTATTAAGAAGACATCATAGGTTATTGCATAGGAAAGTGACATGACTAAGACTGTTCATTAGAAAGATTTATCTGGCAAGAGCATGTTGGTAAGACTGAAGAGGGAAAGAGATAAAGCAACTCAGCAGTTAAGGATTAACCTTGTCCCAAGAGCGGTCTGGTCTTTGCCCTTAGCTCCTGGGAAGTGATCTTTAAGCCCTTGGAATATCCTATTCGATAAGAGTGGCTTTGTGCCACACCTCACAGTCTATGCTAACAATGTGATTTATGGTGCGGTGCCTGTGGCTACACGGTATCACCTTGATCTCCGAAAGGTCTGGAGACTAAGGTGAACTAGGGACCAGTCAACAATATCTGTGTGACAAACTATGCTTATGTGACTGAGCCTCAATAAAGAGTCTGGACACCGAGGTTTGGGTGAGCTTCCCCGGTTGGCGCTACTCAGTGTTGCCACACATTGTTGCTGGGAGAAGTGGCACCCTCCACACAGCTACACTGGGAGGGGACAACTGGAAGCTCGGTGCTTGGAGCCCTTCTAGACCCTGATGTCTGCTCCTCTTTCCTTGCCCAATTCGAATCTGTGCCCTTTTGCTCTAATAAACTATAGCTGGGAGTATAACAGCTTTCAGAGTTCTGGGAGTCTTTCCAGCAAATTATTAAACCTGACAGTGACTTTGAAAACCCAAAAACTTGCAGTTGGTATCAGAAATGAAAGTGGTTTGGGGGGCTTCCAAACTATACAACAGCCAAGGAGGAAACCCTCCGTAACAGTGCACAAGCAGCTCATGATGGCCTAAAAAAACAGTAGTGACATTGAAGAGACATGAATGCTAGAGCTTCACAGAAAACAGACAAAAATGGATGGAGACTGGATTAGATATGAGAAACTAAAAGGAATTAGCCTAAGAGAAAATAATCAATTAAATTATTAAAGGGAAATTAAGAACCCAGAAGGAAGATCTCGTCTGAGGAAGAAAAGAAGGCAAAGCAGAGGAAATGAGAAGTAGGTGACTTCCCCGTGCACACAGGCCAATGCCTCCATGAGAGATGGAGTCTCTTCCTTCACCTCGAGGAATCTTGTCTGGCCAATGGAACACGTGCCCTCTTTGTGCTGTACCCACTGGGAGCCCAGCCTTTCAGAGCACTGGCAGGTGCCGCTTGCCGTCTCTTGGCACCCTGAGCCACCATATGAAACAGTCCAGGCTACGCTGCTGAGAGAGGGACCGCCAAGAGGAACACTGAGGCACCGGAAGCACTGTGGACACACAGAGCAGTGAGGTCTTTAGAGGGCTGCACACACAGGAGAGACCCCAGGCAAGGACCCCACAGAGCCATGAGAGATGATAATGTATCACTATTTAAGCCACTACACTTTGGGGTGGTTTGTTATGTAATAATAGATGTCGGAATTGCAAGACGGTAAATATAATTCAACTATAATCCCTAGCTAATTTCTTTATTTAGAAACTATGTAATCATCCAAGATACTGGGGGTCAGGAATAAGAAGAATAACTAATTGAAATCCACAAATGACTCAAAGAGCTTCAGAACATTCTGCTATATGGCTATAGATTAAAATCAGTTTATTTCCCAAAGTGCCTAATTTATACATAAAAAGCCACTAGGATAATGTACTCAATCAGGTCTCTGATTATACCTGGCTCATCCTCCCCTCTCATTTCTTATCTCTTTTCTTTCCAGCTTATTAATATCTTCATTCTAAATCTGTTTGATAAATGGCTAGCAAGCCCACTTAGTTTTGTGTTATTTGCCACCAAACTAGAAGGTAACACACACTCATCTTTTTCTTAGGTTTATTCTGCTGTATTAAAAGCTTTCAAAAGAGTCCATGGTTCTTATAAATTAATATCTTGTTCCTAAAAACTGAAATACTGGTTAAAGTAACACCTGGGACATTAGTACATATTTTTAGAATGCTGAATGAATAAACAAATGAATAAATGAGTAGCAGCATTTAAAGCTTATAATGGTTGTCAACTTTTATATGAGCACATGTTCCAGGAAAACAGGGGTTCTTTTTACCCTATTTTGGAAGACGGACCCTTTGGAAAACTGATGAAGCCTCTGGAGCCCCCTCAAAATATTAATAGTATTTTTAAATCCATAAAATAGGATTATAAAAGAAGACCAACATTTTAAAATACAGTTATCAAAATATTTTAAAAAACAAATTTATGATACTATATGTACTTCTTTATTAAGGCATTAAATTATACAGTTAAGTGGCAGGTCTAATAACTGTAATTTTTACTGGTTGTGAGCATAAATGATATTTCAAGATATCTCCAGCAACTGCAATGAAATATGAAAATATTTGTAATTACTATTGGTGACAAAGTCGCAGTACGTACTACTGTGGTTTCTTACCTATATTGATAATTAAAGGAAAAACTAAATTTTGATTTAGGGATTACTGAAATGAAGTAATATTTTTTTCCCCATCCAAGGGCATCTCGGAAATACTACTCACAGTCAATTGGTTTAAACCTCTTGAATTAAAGAACTGGACAGGTCTTTTTGTTAATTATACTGAATTCACAGATCTCCCAAAACACTGAGCATTGGTGCCTAGGAGATGGTAGCAGCCTGACAGAATTTAAAAGGTAACAGGAACCACTGGTTTTAAAAGACAGTGGAAATGGGGTTAAGAGGTAGAGTTTAGTGGGTTAACAGAAACAAAGAGCTTGGGGCTACATGTCTATTTGAAGTTTTAGTAGTATAGCACTCAGGTAGAAATACTATCGTGTGGCCAGACTGAGGACCAACTGGGAAGAGACACCAGGATGGGGACAGGATGGGGACAGGACAGCTTTTGAGATATCCACGTAAAAATGGGACCATGAGATTGAAGAAGGGAAATAAAAACTCTAGAAAAGATAGAAGGAAAAAGGAGAACAGAGCCTTGGAATTTACCAAATTTAAGGAGAGAAACGAAGTATTGAAGACAAAGAAAAGCTTGAACATAGTGAAGGGAAAATAGTAAAAGTTTCATTCAGTCCAGGGCTACATTGGACAAGAAACAAGAGTCTGAATCAGAGCTGTGGATTAGCTGTGACATCCAATCTAAACACGCAACACTCTATTCGTTGCCATTAAAAGAATTTAACTATAGTAAGAAATTATTTATTAAATCAAATTGCAATTACTACAAAGAACTGTATTTATTTTCTTTTTTTTTTGAGACAGAGTCTCACTTTGTTGCCTGGGCTAGAGTGAGTGCCATGGCATCAGCCTAGCTCACAGCAACCTCAAACTCCCAGGCTTAAGCGATCCTTCTGCCTCAGCCTCCCAAGTAGCTGGGACTACAGGCATGCACCACCATGCCTGGCTAATTTTTTCTCTATATATTTTTAGTTGGCCAGATATTTTCTTTCTATTTTTAGTAGAGACGGGGTCTCACTCTTGCTCAGGCTGGCCTCGAACTCCTGACCTCGAGCAATCCACCTGTCTCGGCCTCCCAGAGTGCTAGGATTACAGGCGTGAGCCACTGCGCCCGGCCTGTATTTATTTTCTATTTTTCTGTTAAGCATTGCCTGAAAATCCAACAAGGGGAAACAAAGGTAGGTAAAGGGGGGATATATCATGATAAATTTTATTAGCCCCATTATCATTTCTATAACTTTTTAAAAACGGCATCTGTATTCTGCTGCCAGCAACCTCTCCATAGGGAATGAACATCATAAAGATAAAGGCTAGTGAATCCTTGTTGGGTAGGCTTGCTAGCAAATGGCACCTTGGCACACAGTAGAAAATGCTACTAATATTATGTCAATGTCTTAAGTGCAATGTTAAATCTGAAAAAAATGAAACAAGCTAATTATTTATGGTGTTGTTTATCTGACTTCTTTAACATGTATTAATCTTTAATTTAGTAAACAGTTCATCCTCTGAGCAGCTATCATATTTGTGTGACTGAACCCCCAAATTCCTGCTTTTTTCACTTTAACATATACCTAAATAGCACTTCCTGTGTACCAGGGTCCAGGGTCCAAGCACCTTACAAATGTAAATCTATTTAATCCTCATAACCACCTGTGACAGTTACTATTATTACCCCTATTATACAAATGAGGAAACTGAGACCCAGTGAGGTTAACTTGTCCAAGATTACAGAGTTAGCAAACAATCAAGCCAAGACTCAAGCCCAGGAAGCCCAACTCCAAAGTCCAAGCTTTTAACCGGGACACTCTTTTGCCCACAGCTCCAGCATATCACGTGGCAGAGAAAAGAAATGTACAATAATATTTTAAATGTATTCTCAACAACAAAGTCTTAATTCACTAAATGCCAGGGATTTCATTTTACTCTTTTCCTAAATTCAATATTCCCATCCTAGATTGATACTATCCATTAAGTTACTAATTCCGTTACCTGTAAAACTCTAAGGACCGTGTGTCAAATGCCATATACAGGTGGACATCATTATTCTAGGACCCCATAGGTTGGAATTCAGGGTAATTTACTCTCAATCTTACTTGAAGCTACTCTTCTTGAAAGGGTTACTTGATATGACAACATCATGGATTAAAAGATCAGCTTTTTAAATGTTTTCTATCAAACCCAACATACCTGCTCTATGCAAGCTTCACCTGATAAAACACTGTTTGTTCTCATCTTTTTCTCTCAATGCCCCATGGTCATCTAAGAGCAATTCGTATGAATTGTGACCCCATGGTTCTGTGCTTAGCCTCTGCTCTGCGGCAGAAGGGAATAGCTTTACATGTCCCATGGGAAAACCCAGCTTCAGGGGAAGATTGCAGGGGAGCTTTCAGACCACACGGCTTCAAGAAAACAAAGCAAGGGAGCCCAATATTATGTTTCAGAGGAAGGACTGGTAATTTTTTAAAAAATTAAGCCCTATCATAACATTAAAATTGTAAAACTTGAAGTTCAGTCATCTTTTTGTTAAACCTCTGATATACATAGATCTAATTTGCTAATTGTTATCATAACACTTTTTCTACTTACCCCTATGACAAAATAATGGTGTGTCACTCTATGAAGGTAAAAATAAAGTTTTTTGTAGACAACTGACATGATATGCCTAACATTTCTAATTGATTAGGAACTTCAAAATGATTGCTAGAGGAATGGATGTATCAAAATGTTTTCAAATAGTATATTTAAAACTTCTCTTCAACTTAGGGATTTGCCATTTTACTGAAAATAGTTTTTCCGATTTTTTTTTCATTTTGAAAAGCTACATTGTGCAATGAGTCACCGGGTGATTTCTTTATTTCTGAGTTCCACTTCAAAGACAAGAAATACCCTCCTCCTCTCTGTCTTCTCACACGTACCTGAGCTGCTATTGTTCAAGGCTGGGAAGGAGACTGTTAAAACAAAAACTCATGGTTATTTGACAAGGAGCTTTATTATATGCGAGTTTTACGTGCATGTCAAACATTTAAGGCAATTTAAATTTTTAGTATCTCCAGAGACCAAGTTAAATGGCTGCTAAAATCTAGCTGTTTAGAGCAGCTTTCATTTCTATTTAATTTATTTGAATAAAGGGCAACAAACATCATATTAAAATAGCTGTTGAAGATAACTAGTATATTAAAATATTCTGTTTGCTTTATTTTTCACCATTAGATTCCTAAATAAATATCATTCTTATTCACTATCATCTCTAGCTAGCTGATATTGAAAAATACATAATGGTGGACTGTTGCCATGGTAACCCTTCTACAACCACACATTTTCTATGGCAACCCAGGCTCTGTGGAATACTAATGAAAACCCATAGCAACAGAGAGTCAAAGAGGTGATGTCTGGAGACTAAAAACCTCATGTAACATTTATTACAAATGTTATGGATGCCTTTGTATATTTAACAAACAAAATCAATGTTCAAAGGCATATTTGCTAGAAAATATAAAAGGCATATTTGAAATCTTTTTGTTGAAAAAACCAACTAATGCCCATGGTACTTAAATAATTCACATCAATGTACTAATAAGTGTGAGCATATGTAATTCCTATTCTTTAAATATAGAACCACAATTTTTATAAAAATGGATATATATATCCCCAGTTGCAGAAGACTTGTATGCTACATCACAGTGTGAACCCTAGAGGCAACTCAAGAGCACTTTGTTTAGATTTTATTTTATTCTTTTTATTATTTTATTTCACTTTTTAAAAATTCTTTTCTTAGTTCCTATTCAAGAGTCTAGCTGTATAACCTCTGAAAGCCTTGGGTTCTCTTTTGCAGAAGGATGTTATATTTAAAGGACATCAAAGTCTCTATGACTCCTATTCTGTCATTTACCAGCATATGAATTTGCACAAGTCATTTAATGTCAGTTTCTTATCTGTCAAGGGGCATGATATCTGCCTCCTCCTCATTACCAATTTGCTATAAAATGTGCTAGATATACATGAGCACTCTGGGAAAAAAATCAAATGCATTGTCATAGCTAAAGAAAAAGAACTAGAATGTTCTTCTTTACATTTTTATTTTAAAACACTGAAGTTAATTATAAAGAGCCATAAAAAATTCATGGATGTTGCAAACTATTTTGAAGTATAATTATTTACCGAGCACCTACAATGCTGCCAGTAATTGCTGTGACAGCAAGATGAACAAGATAGATAAGTAGGTCTCCCTGCATTCATTGAGCTTATATTCTAGCAGAAAATGTTAGAAAATAAGGAAGCAAACAAAGATGACTAGGGAATATAAATGTGATACAGAAGAAATAAACAGAGTGAAGAAATTACAAAGGATTTGTGGGAAGACATGGGCTGGTTTGGGTCAGGTGGCAGGTTAGCCCTCTGGAATGAAGGAAGGGATTACAGAGGGGGACTTCCAGCTTGAGAAGAAGCCAGCCATGGGAGGAGACAGACAGCCAGAGGGCACAGCCATTATAATATCCTGCAGTAGGAAAGAAGTAAATATGTTGACAAAAAAACATAGAGGTCAGTAAGCCTGAAGCGCAGAGAACAAGGACAGAGTAATATATTATGAAAATGGAAAGGGAGGCAGGACCAAAATGGGGCCCTGTTCCTATGACTGTGTGGACAATGGATTGCACAGGGAGGCCAGATAGGAGGCGACAACATCATTCAGGTGAGAGATGGTGGTGGTTGCTGATGGATTTAGGCACAGGAGACAAAGGTGAGGGGGAATCGATTACAACTCGCAAGTCATCCAACAACTAGATGGCTGATCGTGCTACCTTCTACTACAGGAAACATGAAGGGATGAACAGGCTTGGGATGAACAGGAACTAGGGCTCTCTGTTTGTACTGATTTGCCTATTAAATATTTTTCCACTCCACAGTCATAGATTCCCTTATAAATAGTTAATCCTATTTGATTAATTGGTGCCCATTAATATGCAACCTATTGAAATCCAAATATTGTCTCTTCTTTCAAAACACACATCAAAGTTACATATAAAAATTATAAAACCACCATACATGTCAAAATTATAAAAGTAGATTAGACTAGTATTAATAATAAATTGTGTGACAATGAAATATATATATAGGTATATATATATTTTTAGAGTATATATCTAAATAAATACATTTTGAAGTACCTATATTCCTATGATAAAACTAATACAGATTTATTGCAGAAATTTTGGAATATATGTAAGTTTAGAGAAAATAACAATTACTTCCAGTTCTATCCTCCAGAGATAAACCTTGTTAATATTTTGATGAATACAGGACTAATTTTTAATTTTGGAATGTTTATTTGCGGTAAAGCTATCCAGAATTAAAATCTACATTTCAAAAAATGTTTAAATGAACTAGGGGATTACAACTGATGCCTAGATATCATGAAGTACCTCGGAGTCTAATCTCCACCAAGGAACCAATTAAAGACATAAGGATGGAACAGATCAGTAGGGAAAACACAGCTAACTTTTTGTGATGCCGGGTTTCCCCATCAACTAGGTCACCATTAACAACTGCCACCTTCAAACCCATTCAGCTCAAATAAAGTAAGCTTTTTTGTTTTCTAAACATCACTTAAACTTAGTGTTATATTGCTTTATAATTCATATACTACCTATTCATTTATATGAAAGACAAATTGTTCCCACCATCAGCAAGACCCTGATCCTTTAATTATGTTTTCAATCTCTTCTTATTTATTTATAAGACAACACTTACATATAGTATTTAAAATTCTATATTATACTTAAATAGAATTCAAAACATTTTCTTTTTAAAAATATTAACTGTTACCAAAAGGAAAAAAAAATGACAGGCTTGAAAAAGCATAAAGTTTAAGATGACATATTTTTGTTTAAAACTACATAATGTTGCTTTGATAGTCAATTATTACCTAAATTAAGCTGTGGGAATTTTTAATATTTTATTTTGGGGTTATCATCTCTATTATGTATTTCCAGATAGAATAGTGTATATAGATTCTATGTGAAGTTCCAATTAAATAAGTTCAAATAAAAATCTTTTTTTAAATTTAATATTATTCATATTGGGTTTAACCAAAACTTAAAAAAAAATAAAAACCTCAAATGGGATTTCTACTGAGATTAAATCCAGTTATAGTAGGTATGCAAAACAATGCATTCATCACAATACCCATTAAAAAGAATCACTAACATGACCAGTGAAAAAAGAAAATACAGCAAAGTCTAGGATATTTTATTATTACTAGCAACAAAATTGAAGCAGCAATAAAAAATCTTCCAACAAAGAAAAGTCCTAGACCAGATGGTTGCACAAATTTTATCAGGCCTACAAAGAAGAATTGGTACATATACTGCAAAAATTATTTCATAACACGGAGAAGAAAGGAATTCTCCCCAACTCATTCTACGAAGCCAGTATCACCTTGATACCAAAGCCAGGAAAGGACACAACAAAAAGGAAAACTATAGATCAATATCCCTTATGAATATAGATGCAAAAATTCTCAATAAAATTCTAGCAAACCGAATTCAGCAGCACATCAAAAAAATAATCCACAACAACCAAGTGGGCTTCAACCCAGGGATGCAAGGATGGTTCAACATATGTAAATCTATAATGTGATTCACCACATAAACAGAAACAAAAAGATAGTGTGATCATTTCAATAGAGCATTCAACAAAATTCAACACTCTTTTATGATAAAAACTCTTAATAAAACAGGCACAGATAAAACATATCTCAAACTTATAAAAGCCATGTATGACAAACCCACAGCCAACATCATACTAAATGGGGAACAGTTGAAAGCATTCCCACTAAGAACTGGAACAAGACAAAGATGCCCACTGTCACCACTTCTAGTCAACATAGTGCTGGAAGTCCTAGCCAGAGCAATCAGGCAAGAAAAGGAAATCAAGGGTATCCAACTAAGCAAAAAGGAGGTCAAGCTATTGCTATTTGCTGATGACATGATCTTGTATCTACAAACCCCAAAGATTCCACCAAAAAACTCCTAAAATTGATAAATAAATTCAGCAAAGTCTCAGGCAACAAAAATCAATGTACACAAACCACTAGCATTCCTATACACCAACAACAGTCAAGCTGAGAATCAGATCAAAGACTCAATAACTTTCACCATAGCTATAAAGAAAATAAAATGCCTAGAAATATATTTAACCAAGGAAGTGAAAGATCTCTATAAAGAGAACTATGAATCACTGAGGAAGGAAATTGCGATGATGTAAACAAATGGAAAAACATATCATGGTCATGGATTGGCAGAATCAACATTCTTAAAATGTCCATTTAACCCAACGTGATTCAACACACTCTCCATCGAAATACCAATGCCATTTTTCATAGATCTAGAAAAAAATAATTCTATGCTACATTTAGAACCAGAAAAGAGTCTGAATAGCCAAAGCAACCTTAAGCAAAAGGAACAAATATGAAGGCATAACTTTACCAGACTTTAAGCTTTAAGGCTACAGTAACCACAACAGCATGGTGCTGGCGCAAAAACAGAGATATAGACCAGTGGAACAGAACAGAGAACCCAGATATAAAACAATCCACATATTGCCATCAAATATTTGACAAAGCAGACAATAATATGCACTGGGGAAAAGAATCCCTACTCAATAAATGGTGCTTGGAAAACTGGATAGCCACATGTAAAAGACTGAAACAGGATCCATCCCTCTCACTGCTCACAAAAATTAATTCAAGATAGATAGCAGACTTAAACCTAAGGCATGAAACCGTAAGAATTCTAGAAGAAAATATTGGAAAAACTCTTCTAGATATTGGCCTAGGCAAAGAATTTATGAAGATGACCCAAAGGGCAATCACAGCAACAACAAAAGTAAATAAATGGGACTCAATTAAATTAAAAAGTTTCTGCACAGCCAAGGAAACAATCAACAGAGCAAACAGATAATCTACAGAATGGGAGAAAATATTTGCATGCTATACATCCAATAAAGGGCTGATAACCAGAATCTACAAAAAACTCAAGCAAATCAGCAAGAAGAAAATCAAACAAACCCATTAAAAAGTGGTCAGAAGACATGAATAGAAGTTTTTCCAAAGAAGATAGATTAATGGCCAATAAACATGAAAAAATGCTCAATGTCACTAATCATCAGAGAAATACAAATTAAAACCACAATGAGATATCACCTAAAACCAGTGAGAATGTTTTTTTTATGAACAAGTCCCAAAACAATAGATGCTGGCATGGATGTGGAGAGAAAGGAACACTTATACACTGTTGGTGAGACTGCAGACTAGTGCAACTTCTATGGAAAACAGTATGGAGATTCATTCCTCAAAGAACTAAAAGTAGACCTACCATTTGATCCAGCAATTCCACCACTGAGTATTTACCCAAAGGAAAAAAACTCATTTTATCAAAAAGACACACTTGCACAAGAATGTTTATTGCAGTACAATTCACAATTGCAAAGATGTGGAATCAACCCAAGCATCCACCATTTCATGATTAATGAAATGTGGTATATGTATACCATGGAGTACACGTGGCCATAAAAAATGAATTAATACCTTTTGCAACAATCTGGATGGAACTGGAGATCATTCTCCTAAGTGAAGTATTGCAAGAATGGAAAAATAAACACCACATGTATTCACTATTAAATTGAAACTAACCAATCAGCACTCATGCACAGATGGAAGTAAAACTCAATGGAAATCATGTTTGTAGGAGGCAGGAGGAGGGGATGGGTAAAATCATACCTAACGGGTACAATGTACAATAGGGTAATGGGCACATTTATAACTTTGACTCAAGCAGTACAAAAGCAATCCATGTAACCAAAACATTTGTACTCCCATAATACTCTGAACAAAAAGATATTTTACTACATGCAATAACTGCACATTAAATAAGTGCTGTAAACATACTCTTCCAGACTGAAAAAAATAATGTAAATCAAAAATACTTTGAAGTTATTTTCAAGTGCTAATTTATGGATAGTAACAATTTATTTTCTAATTATAGATTGCTAAGGTTTTTTTAAGCAAACACAATAATCATTATATAGTTAAAAATAATGAACATTTATTAATGGAAAGGAAACACTAGTTACTAAAGAATTTCAAAGAATGTAAACTTACACAATATGGACATAAATATTTAAGCAAATCTAAACAAATATACAGATTCAGATATAAAACATGGTCATGATTTGTTGCTTTAAATGTTAGCTGGCCAATCTGATGAAACTAAACAAGGATAAAGGAATGAAGCTGGGGGGTGGGGTGGGCAATGATACTCTAGCTCTTCAATTTTCTAGATAATTATAGGTGACATTTACAAATATGCAAGATGGTAAAAGGAATTACTGGCAGAGCAATTTCCTAAATCTCCACACCACATGAGGTATCCAGATCTGATTCTCCCTACCTTTTTCTAACTTTCATTTTCTCTTAAGTTCAAACATCCGTATTTGGCATTGAATGTCAGCTGTTATTTTTGCCTAACAAATTTTGCTAATGCTTCCTGCCTTTGGGACAAATACAAAGGAGGGCATATTTTAACATAAGATGAGCAAAGAAATAAGATATGAGTCTCATGGAACTTTAGTTAACTCTAGTTTCCTTACTGAAAAGAGAGACACATAACTCAAACATAATAGAGTCTGCATCAAGTTCAGTTGTAACTAATTGCGTAAGGAGTGGTCAGTTGCTATTTCTTTGCTCATTATGTGTAACAAGCTATGACAAGTTTTACAACCTACAGAATAAATATAGAATCCTTGAAATTACTTTGGAAGTTTTTTACCTCCTATTTCTGTTTGGGTTTTGTTTGGTTGGGTAGAAATCCCTGAAGGTACATGATAATTCAATAAGAAGAGGAAAGCAGTAGAAGATTGTCAAGTACCTGTATTCCAAAATTCTCCCACAAACCAACATTTATTTATGATTTACACCCTGAGTAGAAAAATCAGCCAATTAAGGATATTATTACTGAACATTACACGGAGTTTCCTCATACTGTTGGGAGCTCAGGAATTTTTAGAACCTTAATAACCCAGGGTCATACTGCAGGCATATTCTAGCTTTTCCAACTCTCCATTCTACTCTACACCTCCAGATATAGTCTTGGTGAAAACACCTCTCATCATTCAAAAGGTGGTTACACCTAAATTCTGTTCACCTATCTGTAGAGGGTGGTCTTTCTGAGACTCCCTCACATTTTACATCTACTGATATACCTGTAATTTGAATAAACTCAAGTAACTAGAGTCACAGTCTAGCACAAATCATATGAGAAACAGTTAGTATAAATGTGAGAGCGACAAATGTACTTAAGAAAAATCTATACAATTACATAGAATAGATAGAAGTACAAACACCAAGGGCTACTCCTTTTAAGGACCAGTAGACGTAATTTTATCACTAGTTTATGAACAACATATCAGTTTATACCTGATTTCACACCACGGCTCCACATTAGTCACAGAACATTTCAAATATGCTTTTCCTGCTAGAAGACTCCAAATTATAAGGAAGCATTTGCCCCAAACTTTAGCACGAGTCTGTTATTCAAGATTTAAATGTTCCTAGTCATTAAAAATAATAAATTATTATAGGTTAAACCCAAAATATCACACAAAAAGCTCATTTAAGCCAAAAATAACTAAAGTATCAGACTGACAGTACTTTTATTTTTTTATTTCAGCATATTACCAGGGTACAAATGTTTAGGTTACGTATATTACCCTTGCCCCACCCAAGTCAGAGCTTCAAGCATGTCCATCCCCCAGATGATGCATACCGCATCCATTATGTGTGTATCCCTTTCTCCCCACTCCGATCTGCCCGATACTGGATGAATGTTATTACTATATGTGCACTTAAGTGTTGATCAGTTAAAACCAATTTGATGGTGAGTACATGTGGTGCTTGTTTTTCCATTCTTGGGATCCTTCACTTAGTAGAATGGGTTCCAGCTCTCAGACTGATAGTACTTTAAACAACAATTATAATATACAACCTAAGAAAGCCTTTTCTCTTGTCTCACGTTGCAAGACAAGTACAAGCCTTAGAATTATGGCAGAAGTAAAAACAGAAAGAGGTCAGGGATGTCCACAACCAGGACAGCTACTCTGACTTTAACTCTTGTCATCTGAAGTCTCTGAAGGAAATATCTGACATCCGTTTATATACTTTATATTCATCGTGAAACATCTCAAGTTTAAAATCTGCTAAGATAAATGAAAAGTAACCCAATATATTTTTCTCAGAAATTAAGCTGACACATCACGGTGAGAAGAAAATTAGTTAAAAAATTAGAATCGTGCTTACTAAAGGTTTTTGGCAAGGTAGAAACTTAGATCATTACATAATATAGCTAAACGTTACTTTTAATAGACAACATAAATTTAATTTCTATATCCACAATGAAGAAATTTGGCTTATCCTCTTTTTAAACTTTTTTCTTAACCCTTGCTTGTACATTTAAAGTTTAGAGAATGTAAAGATCTTCTTATTAATCAAGAAGAAGAGATCCAAAGAGTTAAGTGACTTGACCAAGATCCCTCAAACTATTGATCACTCAGCCAGGCTAGAAAAAAGGGCAATCTCCAAAGTCCCAGTTCAATTCTGTTCTTAACATTGTTTCACTGTATCCTCTGTGTGATGGCTAACTTTGCTTAAAACACATTTGGTTTAACAGTACAAAGTACCTATGATTTGTGTTTGTTCTAATGAGGCGGACAGCTAAGATGAGATCGTCACCCTGAAAGAGCATGAGTTAGTAAGAGCTAGCCCGGAGAGAACATCCATCCAGGAAAAACAGCAAATCCTGTGTTTAGCTCGAGAAAGACTACTCAAAGAGGTGCATTGTCCACTGTTTAGAAGACAAGAAAGAATCAAACCTAGTGAATTTATAAGAGCAGACAAGGGCTAAACTCACTGTGTTAGAAAATAAGCAATAAAAAAGGGTTAAAAGGTTGCTGCAGTACTTAGCTATTGCTTGTTAACTCTCAGATGAAACAGGGCCCATGATATGAAAAAATTTTGGAAAAGTTTTATAAGAAGTAAGAAAAACAAAGTAATTGGTAAGCAGTTGAAATGTATTATATGTTAGGATTCTGTACCCCCATGCAGTGTAGATCAGAGTATGCATTTAACTTGTTCAAGACCACACGGAGCCCTTACACTGTTTTCTACCTTCAAATCCTCCTTCATTTCCTGCTGTATTCTCACACGCACAGCACCAGCTAACCCATGCAGTGAAGAGGCCACGCTGTTTCACATTTCATTCGCCCTAAATAATCCATGAATCTTTCTAATATATTTTTCTCTTTTTAGCCTTATTACAAACTGCTTATCCTCAAATATTTGAGTAAAACTTTATAGGATCTTCCCAGGCAGAATGTGATCACCTCTTTTTCCATGCTACCAAAGAGTCCCAAAATTTATCACATGCTGGCGATGGGCTTACTGTCTCTCTTCATTACACACTTATGAGCCTTTAGGGGAAGAGGCTGTGCTTTATTCTTCCTGGCAATGGATCTTACACAGTAATTGCATTCAATACGTGTTCACTCGAAGAATAAGACAGTACTGTTGAGGATAAAATGAGCACTCTCGTACAATGACAAAGGGAAATCGGTACAATCTGTCCAGGAAGAATTTAGCAATACATTTGTGGGGTCTTACCACTCTCAAATCCTTTAACCTAATAAATCCACTTAAGACTTATGAATACAACTATATATTTCTTATTTCTGCTTCCATCCTAAAAGATGAACTGCTACTGGAATTTCCTTTCTGCTGTAAACTGGGCAAAACAATATTTCAGACTCTGGAAAACAGGCAGTTCTGAACTGTGATCCTTAAATGAAGGGGAAGAGTGAATCCAGCCCTGGCGTTTCTCCCACTCACTCTCTGGGGACAGTTGGAGGCCACAGTGCAGGAAAGAAGAACCCTAACACAGTGTTAACAGTCTTACTAAGTGAAGGAAACAGAATTTGGGAGCTAAGAACAAGAGAGGAGAGAGCTGCACAGAAGGCTCCAGAAAACTGCAAAGGGATTTAGTGAATCATTAAATGAGTACAGATTTGTGCATGCAAGGGGTGAAACTCCCTGAGGTACAGGAGAAATCCATTGGCTAAAAAATTTGTAGAGCTTATACAAGGACAGAAATAGTTCATATTCCCATCAGTCAGAGCAGAGAGACTTCTTAATAGATAGGACATCAGATAGAGTCCTCAAGAGGGGCATGCCTTAGTAGTGGGGCTAAATTAGCCTGAGAATAAAGGCCACTTGGGACCTGCCATAACAAGCTTACTAGCCCCTACTAAAAATTAAACTGATCTGAAAGTAACAATTATGTAACAGAGCCAAATATCCACTCCCTTTTAAAGAAACAGAACAAAATCTAGCATTTAACAATATGATAATCTTAATGTCTAGTATTTAATAAAAAATCACCAGGCATGCAAAGGAACAGAAAAATAAGACCCATTACCATGAAAAACAAATCAATCAATAGAAATAGAAACAGAAATGATATGGATAATTTAATTAGTACATAAAAATTTTTAGCAGTTATATAAAATATTATAAATATTCTTAAGAATATAAAGAAAAATATGACCACAATTGAGAGAGAAATGGAGCAATATATAAAACCCAGATGGAATTTCTAGAGATGAAAATATACCGTATAACTCTGAGTCAAAAATATACTAAATGAGATTAACAGCAAATTAGACATTGTAGAAGAACGATCAATGAACTTGAAAATAGAAATTATCCAAAATGAAGCAAGAGCAGGAGGGGCCAAGCTGGTGGACTAGAAGCAGCCTGCATAAGATCTCACGGAGAGGATCGAAAGTGATGAGTAGATATTCACCATCAGATGGACTGCCTAAAAGAGATTGCTGAAAATCAACAGAGAGGTGACAAGAGGCTCCCAAAGTGAAGGACAGAAAACGGGGCAACTCACTTGGCAGGACTGAAGGTACCTGGGAAAAGATTCCCACACATGGGGAAGCGACAGAGGAGAAAACCCCGGAGCTCCACACTTCCCTTGTGGAAATTGTAATCCAAGCTACAGGAGTTCCCCACCACCACAGCAAGCCTCCCAACTGCTACAGGGAACTGCCTGAAGACTGTGCAGCAATATTGCTCTGGAGAGAAGGCACAGCAGGGTCCTGCTGGCTTCTAAACCCTGGGTATTGCAGGTGGCATCATTCTGAGGTCCTACCTCCAGGGCACTGCATCTACCCAGGGGTCAGCTCCACTGCTGCTGCCTCTTCATTACCCTTGCTGAGTCAGAGAGGCAGCAAAGACAGGTGCTCTTACATGTCCCTGCCACTGCTAGGGGACCCAGGTGGAGCAAACCCCCACAGCCACCTGCCAACACAAAGAGGGACCCACCTGCATCTACTTGAGCTTTCAGCATTGGCCTGGGGACCAACATTCACTCTGTCAAAATATTCCCTAGCACCTAGTTGGACTGTGACAACCCCAGGGGAATGGGGAGATGCAGGAAAGCAGAAATATTACAGGCTCACAGTGCATCTGCCCCTCTCCTGCCTGGTCAATCCTCTAGAGCAGAACTCAATCATTCCATCCAGGGACCTCTCCCTCTTTTCACTGAGCAACAAAGTTCCCAGCAGAGGTATACAGCAAAGCTATTTGTCTTGAGCTGAGAGAAAAGCTTCCAGATGACAAAGAACCAGCATAAGAACTCTAGTTACATGAAAAAAACAGGCTGTTTTGAGATCCCCAAAGGATCCCACTAGACATCCAGCAATGGACTCCAACCATGGAACAGAACAACAGATGCCCACCAATGTAAAAAAAAAACACCCAAAAGTTAAAAACTACAGCTACAGTAACACAAGGGAGAAAACAAAGCAATTAGACAATAATCAACATGATGACCAAAACAGTATCTCACATATCAATATTAACATTGAATATAAATGGTCTAAATACCCCACTTAAAAGAGATTTGGGCCAGGTACAATGGTTCATGCCTGTAATGCCAGCACTCTGGGAGACCAAGATGGGAGGATTGAAAAGTTTGAGACCAGCCCTGAGCGAGAGCAAGACCCTTGTCTCAACAAAAATTAGAAAAATTAGCTGGACAGAGTGGCATGCACCTGTAGTCCCAGCTACTTGGGAGGCTGAGGCTGGAGGATTACTTGAGCCCAGGAGTTTGAGGTTGCAGTGAGCTATGACAACACCACTGCACTCTATTCTAGGCCACAGAGCAAGACCCTCTCTCAAAAAATTAAAATAAAATAAAACAAAATAAAAAGATAGAGATTGGCAGAATGGATTTTAAAAAACACACAACCCAAATATATGCTGTCCCCAAGAAACCAATTTAACTAGCAAAGATTATCATAGACTCAAAGTAAAGGGGTGAAAAAAAATACTCCACATGAATGGAAACCAAAAGTGAGCAAGAAAAGCTATTCTTGTAACAGATAAAATAAACTAAACCAACAATGGTAAAAAAAAAAAAGAAAGAAAGAAAGAAAGAAAGAAAAAATATATAGTCATTATATAATGATAGAAGGATCAATTCAACAAGACTATATAACAATCCTAAATATATATGCACCTAACACAGGAGCTCCCAAATTCATAAAACAAATTCTACTGGATCCAAGGAAAGAAATAAAAATCAACATTATACCATCTTGGGAATTCAACACTCCACTGACAGAACTAGACAGATCATTGAGGCAGAAAATCAACAAAGAAACATGGAGCTTAAATGGGACACTAGAACAAATGGACCTAACAGACATTTACAGAACATTCTACTCAAAAACTGCAGAATATACAGTCTTCTGATCAGCGCATGGAACATTTTCCAAGCCAGATCATATGTTGGGCCACAAAACAAGTCTCAGCAAACTCAGGAAAATCTAAATCATGCCCTGTATCTTCTCAGAACACAGTGGAATAAAACTAGAAATCAATTCCAAGAGAAACTCTCAAAACTACACAAATACATGTAAATTAACCTGTTGCTGAACAATCCTTGGATTGATGACAATATCAAGATGAAAATCAAAAAAATTTTTTAATTATTAATAAATGACAAAAGCGACACAAGCTTCCACAATCTCTGGGATACAGCAAAAGTAGTGCCAAGAGAGAAGACCACAGCACTAAATGCCTACATCAAAAAGACAGAAAGATCACAAATTAACAACCTAATGTGACACCTCAAGGAACTAGACAAAGAAGAACAACCCAAACCCAAAGCTAGCAGAAGAAAAGAAATAACAAAGATCAGAGCAGAACTAAATGAAATAGAAACCATAAAAATACAAAAGATCAATGAAACAAAATGTTGGTGCTTTGAAAAGATAAACAAAATGGATAGACCACTGGTTATAAACTACTAGCTAGAGTAACCAAAAATAGAGGAGAAGAATTCAAATAAGTTCAATCCGAAATGCAAAAGGAGACATTACAACTGACAACACAGAAGCACAAAATATCATCAAAAATTACTATGAAAAAAAACTTCTACACACACAAACTAGAAAATCTAGAGGAAATGGAAAAAAAATTGTAAACATACAACCTCACAAGCTGGAATCAGGAAGAAACAGAAATCCTGAACAGACCAATAATGAGTGCCAACATTGAAACAGTAATAAAAAAAATCTCCCAACAACAATAAAAATCCGAGGATCAGATGGATTCACAGTGGAATTCTACCAGATCTACAAAGAAGAAATGGCACCTCTCCTACTAAAACTGTTTCATAGTATTAAGAAGCAGGGAATCCTCTCTACTCCATTCTATAAGTCAGTA
Organism: Lemur catta; assembly: GCF_020740605.2. Lineage (NCBI taxonomy): Eukaryota > Metazoa > Chordata > Mammalia > Primates > Lemuridae > Lemur > Lemur catta. Next base: position 40,883,015 of record NC_059141.1, read on the forward strand.
TCATCCTGATACCAAAGCCAAAAAAGGACACAACAAGAAAAGAAATACTATCCCTCATGAGCACAAATGCAAAAATCTTCAACTAAATCCAAGAAAACAGTAAAAAGATAATTCACCATGGTCAAGGTGAGTCTCATCCCAAGGACACAAGGATGGTTCAACATATGCAAATCAATAAATGTGATTTACCATATAAACAGACATAAAAGCAAAAACCATACAGTCATCTCAATAGATGCAGAAAAAGCATTTGATAAAATCCAGTACCCCTTTATGATAAAAAAAAAAAAACCCTCAACAAACTAGGTACAGAAGGAACATATATCTCAAAATGATAAAAGCCAAATATGACAAACCCACAGCCAATGTCATACTGAATAGAGAAAAGTTGAAAGCATTCCCCCTAGGAACTGGAACAAGACAAGAGTGCTCCCTGTCACCATTTTTATTCAACATAGTACTGGAAGCCCTTGTCAGAACAATCAGACAAGAGAAAAAAAAAAAAAAAAAGGGCATCCAAGTCAGGAAAGAGGATGTCAAACTATTCCTGTTTGCCAACAATATGATCTTATTCCTAGAAAATCCTAAAGACTCCAACAAAAGATTAGTAGAATTGATAAATAAATTCAGTAAAGTCTCAGGTTACAAAATTAATGTACACAAATCAGTAACATTCCTATGTACTACTAACAGTCAAGCTGAGAGTCAAATTGAGAGCTCAGTATCATTTACAGTAGCTAGGAGTAAAATACCTAGAAATATACCTAATCGAGGAGGTGAAAGATCTCTACAAGGAGAACTACAAAACGCTAGTGAAAGAAATCATAGATGACGTAAACAAATGGAAAAATATCCCATGCTCATTTATTAGAAGGATCAACATTGTTAAAATGTTCATACTGCTTAAGTAATTTACAGATTCACTGCAATTCCCATCAAATGTCATTTGACGTCAAATGTCAAATCCCACTAACGTCATTTTTCACAGATCTAGAAAAAATAATCATAAACATCTATGGAACTAAAACAGTGCCCGAATAATCAAAGCAATCCTAAGCAAAAAGAACAAATGTGGAAGTATCACATCACCTGACTTCAAATTATAACCAAAACAGCATGATACTGGTATAAAAGTAGACACACAGATCGATGGAACAAGATAGAGAACCCAGAAATAAAACCATACACCCATAACCAACTGATCTTCTACAAAGGAGACAAAAATTTACACTAGGGAAAGGGTATCCTATTCAGTAAGTGGTGCTGTGAAAACTGGATAGCCACATACAGAAGAATGAAACTCCATCCCTATCTCTCACCATATACAAAAACTAACTCAAGATGGATTAAAGACTTAAATGTAAAACCTGAAACCATAAAAATTCTAGAAGAAAACATAGGAAAAACTCTTCTGGACATTGCCCTAGGCAAAGAATTTATGACTAAGACCCCAAAAGCAAATATAGCTGCAATAAATAAATAAATAAATGGCACTCAGTTAAACTAAAAAGTTTCTACATAGCAAAGGAAATAAGCCACCAAGCAAATAGACCACCTATAGAATGGGAGAAAATATTCACAAACTATACGTCTGACAAAGGGCTAATATCAAGAATCTATATTGCTTTCCACAGAGTTTGCACTAGTTTGCAGTCCCACCAGCAGTGTGAGTGTTCCTGTCTCTCTGCATCCACGCCAACATTTGTTGTTATGGGACTTTTTGATAAAGGCCATTCTCACTGGAGTTAAGTGATATCTCTTTGTGGTTTTGATTTGCATTTCCCTGATGATTAGACATGTTGAGCATTTTTTCATATGTTTGTTGGCCATTCTTCTGTCTTTTTTTGAAAAATTTCTGTTCATGTCCTTTGCCCACTTTTGGATAGGGTTATTTGATTTTTAAGTAGACCTACCATTTGATCCAGCAATCCCATTATTGGGCATCTACTGAAAAGAACAAGACATTCTATGACAAAGATACCTGCACCCGAATGTTTATAGCAGCACAATTCACAATTGTGAAGATGTGGAAACAACCCAAGTGTCCATCAATACATGAATGGATTAATAAAATGTGGTATATGTATACCATGGAGTACTACTCAGCTATAAGAAACAATGGTGATATAGCACCTCTTGTATTTTCCTGAAAAGAGTTAGAACCCATTCTACTAAGTAAAGTATCCCAAGAATGGAAAAATAAGCACCACATATACTCACCATCAAATTGGTTTCACTGATCATCACCTAAAAACACATTTAGGAATAACATTGATCGGGTGTTGGGCAGATGTAGGTGGAGGAGGGGATGGGTGTTTATATACATAATGAGTGCGATGCGCACTGTCTAAGGGGTGGACATGTTTGAAGTTCTGACTCAGGGGGTGGGGGGGCAAGGGCAATATACGTAACCTAAACTTTTGTACCCCCACAATGTGCTGAAATAAGAAAAAAAATAAAAGAAAAAGAAAAGAATCTATAAAGAACTCAAATCAGTGAGGAAAAAAACAAATAACCCCATCAAAAAATGGGCAAAAGACATGAACAGATGTTTTTCAAAAGAAGATAAACAAATGGCCAACAAACATGTGAAAATATTATCAACATCACTAATCATTAGGGAAATGCAAATTAAAACCACAATAAGATACCACCTTACCCTTGTAAGAATAGCCATTATTAAAAAGTCACAAAACCATAAATGCTGGCAGGGATGTGGTGAGAAAGGAACACTTATACACTTTTGGTGGGGTTGTACACTTGTACAACCTCTATGAAAACAATATGGAGATTCTTCATACTCATACAAGCAGACCTACCATTCGACCCAGCAATCCCACCACTGGGTATCTACCCAAAGGAAAAGAAGTCCTTTTATCAAAAAGACACTTGCACTTGACTGTTTATCACAGCACAATTCACAATTGCAAAGATATGGAATCAGCTTAAGTGCCCCTCAACCGATGAGTGTATAAAGAAAATGGGAGATATATATATCATGGAGTACTACTGAGTCATAAAAAGAAATGAAATAATATCTTTGCAGCAACGTGGATGGAACTGGAGACCATTACCCTAAGTATTTCAGGAATGGAAAAACAAATACCACATGATCTCATTTATAAGTTAGAGCTAAATGAGTATATATGGTTATAAAGTGGTATAATGGACATTGAAAACTAAGAAGGGACAAGGTGGGAGGGGGATGAGGGATAAAAAAATCTACCTGTTGGGTACAATGTACACTATTCTGGGGATGGGTACACTGAAAGCCCTGGCTTCAGCATTATACATTCATCCATGTAACAAGAACACTTGTGCCATCAAATCTAGTGAAATATAATTTTCAAAGGAAGCACAGAGAGAAAAAAGGTTGAAAAATATGAAGAGAGCATCAATGACTAGCAGAACATTAACCAGCAGTCTACCATACATATAACTGGAGTATCAAGGAAAACAGGAAACCTACAAAAATACTTGAAGAAATCATAGCTGAAATGTTTCCAAATTTGATAAAACTGGTAAGCTCAATAAACCTCAAATAAACATTAAAAAACACATAAAGATATATCATAATTACACTGCTGATAAGGAATGATGAAAAGAGAAAATTCTAAAAGCAACCGGAGGTAAAAAGATATCAGTACAGAGGCATAAAGATAAGAATGACAAAAAACTTTTTGTCAGAAAGTAAGCAAAATGTTCACGTCAAAGTTGTGAGAGAAGAAAATTTTCAACATAGAATCCTATATCCAGCAAAAAATGTGTCAAAACTGAAGATGAAATAAAAATGTTTTAGATTTTAAAAAAAGCTGAGAGAATTTATTACCACCAGATCTCCACTAAATGACAGAAATTTAGATCTTAACAGAAGAATGAATGAAGAGTGTCCAAAGTGGTAAATTTGTGGGAAAATATGAGGTACTTTCAAAAATATTTTAACCTATTTAAAAATATATTTCATATATGTTTTATAAGTGACAATATAAAAATAATAATGGTATATTGTGAGGTATAGAACATATCCAGAAGTAAAACATATAACAGCACAAAACAATGAGATGAATAAATGGAAGTATACTGTTGCAAGGTTCTTATGCTGGTGGTATGTTATTATTTGAAGATGTACAATGATATATTAAGTATGCATACTATAATCCCTAAAGTAACTACTAAAATAAGATAAAATAAAATAAAGAAGTATCTCTAATAAGCTAATAAATGAGATAAAATTGTATCTTAAAAAATACAATTATTCCAAAAGATGGAATTTAAAAAAAAAAAAAGAACATAGGGTCAAATAGTAAACACATAGTAAAATAATAGATGTAACCCAAATCATAATAATTATACTTAAATCATTTAACATTCTAATTAAATGAAAATTTAATTACACAATAAAAACATACACACACGTAATATTGATGTATTCAAATGTTAAGTGTTATTTTCTCTAGATGGTGAGAGTAGAGGTCATTTTTTTTTCTTCTTTATACTTGTCTGTATTTTCAGAATTTTTTTCAACAAGCACACACTTGTTAATAATAATGGTGTCCTGGCTCTGTCTTATTTTCGTCTCTCAACCGATCATTGATCTGGTTACAGAGCCACATTTTCCGTTCTGGGAACTGACCCTTTCTCATGTGGTAGAGCTCTCAATCTGTGTGCCCACAACCTCTGCCACAGTGGTGGGCATGTCCACATGGCCCAGATTTACCAACCCATGTAACCCCATCCCCCTACGCCCAGTGATGAATCCACCAATGGAAAATGACCCAAGCAGAGCCAATCAGGCTCCTTGTTCAAGGATTCATATGGATGCTGGAAGATATTTCTAGCTGAGGGCTTTGTAATCCTGGACCAGCAAGGAACATCTTTGTCATTCGTGGAGAATGCCTTCCTGGGACAAAAGCCTACCAAGAAGAAAGTTGTGCAAAGTATCAAAGAGGAAGAAACAGAGATGTGACAATGCTATTGGATTCCCTGTACCCAACCATATCTAAAAATATCCACTCCTGAACTTTTCAGGACATAAGCCAGTTATTTTCCACTTTTTGCTTAAGCTAAGTGTGGTTTCTGCCAGAGGAAACCAAAAGAACCCTAATAGTAAAAGAGTAATTCAACTAACTTGTTTTACTAATCTCTATTTTTCTCTTGAGTAAAGAATAATAAATGTAAGATGACTTCCCTTCTCTGATTTTATCTATGCCTATCACATCAGCTGTGGCTTATCAGGCATGGCCAATCTCTTGATAGAAGCTTCCAGAGAAAATAAGGAGAACGTGGTAGCTACCAAAACCAATAAATACATGAGGTATATTTTTCTATTTATTTCAGCCTTTCAAATATATTTCTACTCATTTCCTTAAAATGTAGCATGAAATAAGATTTTCTAGAACTTTCCACTATAGGGCCATGAAGACTTTTCCTCCATGTTCTGTGGGTTTCTAAGTAAATATATACACCACTAAATAAAAAACAGAACTGTTTTTTCAACATATGAATTTTGCAAGGGGGGGCGGGCAGAAAAACCCAGAAGGCTTTAAATTATTCTATGAACCAAGTGAAGACACAATTCTCTTTAAAGTCCATATTTTCTCTTGGGGGAAAAAAATGCAGCAAAGAAATTTATGAGTTTAATCAGCATCACAACAGGGTTCTTAAAATTGCAGCCTGGTTTATGGAATTGGGTGCACTATTCTCGGCAAATAATTCTCGTCTAGCCTCACACTGATCCTCTTCCCTCTTCCCCTTTCTCTTCTACTAGATTAGGTAATGGAAGAGATCACGTATCTTACAGAAAAGTGTAATTGTGAGTCATGTAGCAGGGAGGTATTCGATACTTATTATGCCGACAGACAATTTTAAAATCAATAAGAAAAGCTATCCAAGGAAGTTAATTTAGGAAAAAAATGCTCACAGATTGAGGCCTGAATTACAGATAGTTATAGTTTTTTTTAAAAAAGATGAGTCATTGCTGCTCTTCCTTGCTGTTCAAATTTAGACAAAAAACTCAGGTGTATTTTTAGGAGTAATTGTCATCTACCAGGTTGATTAGAACTAAAATTTTATTTACTGTAAAAAATGGTGAGACTTTTATAAAAATATCTTAATGCCTCTTCCATTTAATTTTAGAATATTTCTGGAAATGTGGGTTAGGATGTATATAAATTCTCATATATCCTAACTTTATGAAAACAAAATCTTTCCTAATGAGATTTTTTTAGTGCCCAGAATTTGAAATCTTCTTTTGTCACCTAATTTGTATCATCCATGATTGTCCATAGGCAACAAAAAATAAAACAAAAATGTGTATGTACTCTATATAAAAAATTATTGATCTTTAGTCAAAAAGAAAGAAAACAGCCACTTCTTTAAAATACACCTAGTAATCTAAAAAGTTCATTTTCACAGGAATAATTTTAGACATATTTCTCGGAACAATATTCTTACTGAAGTTATTGGTCTAATAAGTTAATACATAATCTATGACGATGAAAATCTAAGCTTTAGAAAATGAGAATAAAATGTTTTTGAGGCATTTATTAAATGCAGTTCATACCATGTCTATACCAGCCTGGCCTGTCTCAGGAATTTTGCTAAGAATCAGGATACAACATAGAGCCAGTCAAGTCTTCACTCTCATGGAGTTTACGGTCTAGAAAGGAACACATGATTACACAAAATTGTATTTAATTAGAGTCATGACAAATGCGCTGAAATAAATGCAACGTGAAACAAGAACCTGTCACTGGAGGAGGACCTAAGATCATGAGTGGGGAAAGGAAGGTGCTCTTGAAGAAGGGGCATTTTAACTGGCACTGGGTGGGTGGGCTTCGAGAGAGTACCAGGTTCCAATATCTGTAGTTCCAATATCTGTAGGCAGGTAGCCAAGGGCTTTTATGGAAATGGGGCAGGGGGGAAATAGCTATTTTGGCTGTAGTACACTGAGTGAGGAAGAATGGCTCAAGATTGAGCTGAACATGTCACTAGGGCCAGAACATACAGTGCAGTGCTAAGAATTTGGGACTTTATTCTTAAGAGCAATGAAAAACCTTGCAAGTATTCTAAGCAAAGTGAGATCACTTCAGAAACTCTCTTTCTGGAAAAATATAGAGAAGGAATTGGTGGAAGGCAAGTCTAGACATAAAAAACCCAATTCAAAGACAACTGCAGTGATCCAGGTACAAAGGGCCTGTGGTGTAACCTTAGCAAGAACAGTTCTGGTAGACTGATGAGGACACAAACCAAACTGAAGTAGACAGCAGAGTCAATGGCTGGTTAGAAGTGTAGACAAGGGCAAGCAGACAGTACTATTAAGTTTGGCTGGAAGCAGAGGAGAGAGATGGGGGAGAAACAGAGCATGGAAGGTTCACATATTAAAATTTCTAACAGGAAATGATATTATACAGCCTGGTCACTGGGGTATATTTGTATGTGTTGTTCATGAGTGCACATGTGTGGATATACAATGCATAAAATTACAGACTGTGCAGGACTTTGCAGGACAATGTTTTGAATAGAAAGCACAAAAACAGTAAAATATTTGAATTATTTTTAAGCTAAAAACACTTGAGTAATTATGTGCCTAGCATTGTAAGGAACAACATGGAGAGGAGAGATACAAGGTATAACGTGTTATTCCTAACCTATGTTTGCTATCCAGTAGGCAAAGCTAAAACACCTGAAATGTAATAAAGGTTATAATCAAAGAAGAAATTGCTTGCTCAGAACTCACTTTAAAGCCCCTGGGTTGTTGATTAAAATGTACTTTTCTAAATGAAATATGAAGTCATTTGGTCTTAATAACACCGAATTGCAGCTGCAATACAATGTCCTTAACAAAGCTTTATTTCAAGTACAACGCCAGGCTGCCATCTACTGGCTATTCCTTAAATTTTCTTTGATGGGGTTTTTGTCTAGTCATATAGATGGACAATTCAATTTGACTATTGATTGGGACAGTAAAATATATAATAAATGCCACATAACAAAATTTAAACATAATAAAACACTCAGATGTTACAAAATGGGCTCAATTTAAATAAATGTTTCAATTCATAGTGCCTAAAAACAGTAAAATAAAAAAACACTGCCTTACGAAAAATTTTCATAACATGTCCTGTGTGGACTTTGAAGAAAGGACAAGTGATATATTTAATACTGCTCATAATTACCAGTTAGCACAAGGTAAGAAATCGTGGGAAAAAAGCATGTCAACCTCATTGTATACCACAGCATAGAAAGAAACTTTTCCCCTTTCAACTGAAATCATCTTTTTAGAAATGAAAATAGGTTTTACAAATGTTGAAGAAAGAAACAGTTTGCTTTTCGGGACAAAAAAGTCTCTGTAAAATCTTACTGGGAGGAGATACTTCTTTGCCCTCCTTTCCAGCCCGGGCACACCTCCTTCCAGATATATCAAAGATCCTCCTGCTCCCGCTCCCCTAAACCAAGGGGAATTTGCTAATCGTCTTGGCCAAAGCCCAGGGCATCATAACTGGGCAGGGTTAGCCTAGCCTAGGAAGGTACAAAGCCATGCTCCCGTGTCTCTTTTCCTGGTTCTCTGCATCAGGGAATGCAATGGGACTCAGCACCCTTCTTATGAACTGGACTTTCTTGGCTAATTTTCTATGCAGAACCACTATTCCTGCTGGTCCCAAGACACAGATTCAAGATATTCCAACGCAACCTCCTAGTTATTAAGAGATGGCACTAGGCTTTTGGGAATGCCATTATTCTGGCATCTGCCCTCCCAGAAACTCCACACGGAAGAAGAACATGGAGGGGAAGCCAAGATTTGGGCATGAGCAAGCCCCACCATCAAAAAACCACCACGTCACCACCAACCCCTGATGTATACATAAAAAGTACACCATCAAAGATGAAAATCAAAAATAATTTTAAAGTGCACTGTCTTCACAATTCTTTTAACAGTGTAATGATTTTTACCATAGTAATCATTTCATGATTAAAACATAGGCATCTTAATATTTTTATAAGTATAGTACTTCTGATAACATCCTAGATAAGTATCTTAAGATGAAATACCAAGGGTAAGAATTACTATAAAAGTTCAACAAAGTCAGTGAATTGCTTCAAAAATGACAATATCTAATGTGAAATCAATTCAGTGCAACACATTTTTTGATACATGTCTTTGAAACCTAAAACTAGGTCTCACAGTTGGGTAGGTGGTGGTGTTCTCTAAAGCAGAGGCTTTTAAACTATAATCTACTCCTGAGAGTGCCTTAGGAGAGAGCTTTTAGCCACCCGACTCCAACTATAACCTGAGCAACCCTGTGTTTATGTTTTCATGCTGTTTTATGTCTTACATATTATCTCCCATGTAAGATTTCTTGGGCTGTTTGCAAATATTCCATCTCTCTTCCAAGTTCTTGATAGGATTGAATCTCTCTGTTCCATTTGAAGTTAGCTGTGGCCATAGGACTCATTTCAACCAATGAAATGTGTCACCTCCAGGTGGAAGTTTTAAGGAACAGTTCATGATCTGTCACCTTCCCCTTTCTTTGCTGCATAAAAGGACAAGTCTACATGAAGTCCCCATCAGCCTGAGGCCCTGAATGTCCAGAATGAGCAGAAATCTGCTGCCAATTCCCAATGGACAGAAAGCATGAGCAAAACAATAACCTTTGGTGTAGAAAGCCACTGCAATCAGAGTAACTTGTTACTCAGTGCAGCCTATTCTTCTGACTGCTACAACTGCTGAATAACATGCTCAACCTATGCTCTGAGGCAGGGATCAACAAAGAATAGCACAGGGCCAAACGCAGCCTGCTTCCTGTTTTTGGAAACAAAGTTCTGTTGGAAAATAGCCACGCCCATTCATTTATATATTATCTAGGACTACTTTCCAGCCACAACAGCAGAGTTGAGCAGTTGTAACAGAGGCTATATCGCCCACAAATCCTGAAATATTTACTATCTGGCCCTTTACAAAAAAACCTTGTCACCCCTGCTTTAAAGCCGTATGCTAGCTAGGTACTGCTAAAGAAAACAAATAAGACCCATTCTCCCTGACAGCAGGTGTTAAATCAGCAAAAATATCAAAAAATTTGTTCCCTAAGTAAAATATAGACACTGTCATCAGTAATTTTAATATTCATAATTGTGACTATTCTGTGGTATCTAGGAAGGGAATTGTGGAAAATGTGAAATTTTATATAGGCAGGACTTTGACTTACAGGGTGGAGACGCTGCTTTGTGGGAGAGGCACTAAGTGACCCTAGTAGATGGCTCAACAGTTGTATCTCATCACAACCTTGTCACTCTCCACTCCGCTTCAACGTTCCCAAGTAACTCTCATGAAAGGTCAAAAATAATATGTATCTGTATAAAATTAACCCTGAAATAAAATTAGCTATTCGTGCTGATGGTAGAAGTAATGAAGTCTTAAACAATGTTCTTAGCCAGAAACCAGATGCTGAATACGTGTTTAAGAGTAACACATCAAGACCAGTGGTGGCTCTAGCTTTTGAAAAAAGAAGCCCGCCATACTCCGCCATAAAATTGGACGACCTATTTCAGCAAGGACCTCAGCTGGTACTAAAAGTGCTCATCACATAAAGACTAAAACTTCAAAAAAAAAAATTCACAAAGACATTTAATTTGGCAGATTGAGGACATACACAAGAAACACATTTACTTTTTTGAGTAAAATGCAAATGAACTTCTTATTCTATTTTAGCACTAACGCTGTGAATTAACATGCGTGTTATTGCTATATAATGCAGCACAGATTAGCAATTTAGATAGACCGTGGGGCCAAACTCTTACTTCAAATCCAAGCTCTATTATTTATTAGCTGTCTGACCTTAGCAAACGTCCCAACTTCTCTCTGCCTCAGTTACCACATTGGTAACATGGGAACATGACAGTGTCTATGTTATTGAGTTTCTGTGAAGACTAGTTATTTTTATAACAGCGCTAAGAATGGTCCCTGGTATACAGAAAGCACTGTAAAAGTGTTTGTTAATTAAATGCAATGGCCCTCAATTTCATTACAGGCACTCCGACCTCTCTCACATGACAAGAACACTCAAACAGTACTCAGTTAAAAGATTGCTAGTCTAAAACCTAGACAGTAAAATCTTATAAAATATAACAGTCATTAATAAAAAATATCAAATTTACTGACAGTTGTTTAATTCCTGCCTGTAAAAATAACAGAAAATTTTTGGAATAACTGATATCATTTAGGTGAGTTTAAAAGTGAGAATTAAAAGACGGAGAGACAAATTAAAGAACTTGCAAAAAAAAGTCTTATGGAGAAAAAGACCTTAATAAAAGCTTAATAAGAAGCCAAGGGAAAAAAAAAGAAATGGAGACACAGTCACAAGTCGGGGCACAATCATGTAAAGCATCACAATGAAGAATGGTATTAGTCAAGTACTGAAAGTCTGTGGGAGGTTTTTATCGGGGAAGGAAGGTGCCAGTTTGTTTACCACATTATTGATGGTGGGGTTTATTCTCTTCCAGGCAAAATGTACAAAAACTTAAACAGGGCAGAGAAATGGGACCAGGATAGGTTCCAGTCTAAAAGCTTTGAACCAGGAAGTATCCAGAAGTCAAAGCAAAGGCAGGATAAAGAACCAAACCAATATCAAAAATTATACCACAGAGGGGTCAGAGCAACAGGGCTGAAGAGAAACCTTCAGTGATCATCCCGCCACACAAACACCAAATTCAACAACTATCCACACAAGCAAATACCTCCAGAAGAACCAAAGTCAGGTGTGTGATCATACTACCTGGTTTTAGCATTATATCAAGGAAAATGGCACTGAAAAGGGCTGAAAAGACAGTCTTGCATTGCCTGTGCTGCAACAGCACTCCCAGTGGAGAGAGGATCTTGTGCCCAGAGGAAGGAGAGTGAAGTGATTGTGGGATTCTGCACTGGAACTCAGGGCTGCCCTGGCACACGGGAACACAGCACAGGACAGAATTCTGCCAGTGCCCCGGAGGGAGCACTCAGACCAGCCCAGCCAGAGGGAAATTCTGCACACACCCCCACCCCCCAAAACCTGAGGAGTTGAGCTACTCCACCACCGGCTGGAAAAAAAGCAGCCTGGGGCCTGGATGAAATTCGTAAGGCAGTCTGGCCACACAAACTGCAATCCCTGGGTAATTCCTGTGGCTGTGCTGGCTCAGAGCTAGTGGACTTGGGGTGCACTTGACCCAGTGAGACACCAGCAATGGTGGCCAAGCCAGTGTGTCAGCCCTCCCCTCTTCAACTTGGGGAAAGGAAAGGGAAGAGTTCAGAGGACATTTTTGGAGGCGGGGGCGGTTACTAGTTCAGCCACAGTAAAATAAAATACAAAGCAGACTCCTGAAGCCCCTGAGCACAGGCCTTAGTTCCTAGATGGCATTTCCAGACCCACCCTGGGCCAGAAACATGCTGCCCTGAAGGAAAGGACCCAATTCTAGCAGGATTCACCACCTGCTGACTAAAGAGCCCTTGGGCTTTGCATAAACACCAGACGTAGCCAGGCAACCATCACCGTGGGCTTTGGGTGAGACAGGACTGGCTTCAGGTGTGACCTGGAACTGGTGGCCACAAGGGAGTACCCATCACTCCTCCCCCAATTCCAGCAGAGAGAGTGGGGAAACAGAGTGGGAAACTTTGCCTGGTAATCCCGGGAATTCTCCTGTACCTTACCAAGTCGACCTAGATGGTACCAGCAGGAATCTGCAAGAGTAACAGCATAACTGGGCTTGGGACACCCCCAGTGCTGATACAGCTGCAGTGCCAAAGACTTAGAGCACCCCACTCAGTTCCTGTTGAATATCTGGAAAGCCTTCTCGAGAAGGATGGGTTCAAGCAAGCCCAGACAGTGAAGATTAAAAAAAAAAAAAACTAACTCTTCAATGTCCAGACATTGATGAACATCCACAAGCATCAAGAATATTCAGGAAAACATGAACTCACCAAACAAACTAATTAAGGTACCAGTGACCAATCCCAGAATGACGGAGATATGCGACCTTTCAGAAAAAGAATTCAAAACAGCTGTCCTAAAGAAACTCAGTGAACTTCAAGACAACACAGAGAAGGAATTCAGAAGCTTATCGGGGAAATTTAACAAAAAGTTTTAAATAATAGAAAAAGATCAAGCAGAAATTCTGGAGGAGAAGAATTCAACTGGCAAACAGGAATGCATCAGAGTCTCTGAACAGCACAAGTGACCAAGCAAAAGAAAGAATTAGTGAACTTGAAGACAGGCTATTTAAAAATACACAGTCAGAAGAGAAAAAAGAAAAAAGAATAAAAAAGAATAAAGCACACCTACAAGATCTAGAAAATAGCCTAAAAAGAACAAATCTAAGAGTTGCTGGCCTTAAAGAGAAGTTAGAGAGAGAGACTGAGGTAGAAAATTTATTCAAAGAAACAATAACACAGAACTTTCAAAACCTAGAGATAGGTATCAATACTCAAGTATCATACAAGAAGGTCATAGAACACCAAGCAGGTTTAACCCAAATAAGACTACCTCAAGGCATTTAATAATCAAGCTCTCAAAGATCACAGATAAAGAAAAGGTCCTAAGGGAAGCAAGAAAAAAAGAAAAAAACAACATATAAAAGAGCTCCAATACATCTGGTATCAGACTTCTCAATGGAAACTTACAGGCCAGGAGAGAGTGGCATGACATTTTCAAGGTGCTAAAGGAAAATACCTTAACCCTAGAATATTATATCCTGCAAAAATATCCTTCAAACATGAAGGAGAAATAAAGACCTTCTCAGACAAACAAAAGCTGAGGGATTTCATCAACACCAGACCTGTCCTATAAGAAATGCTAAAAGGAGTTCTAAAGAAATTCTAAAAGACAACTGTATGCATTCTACACAAAAGCAAATTATTAAGAGCTAGAAAGCTGAAAAGGGGAGGCCAGGGGTACAAAGGAATCTGACAATGAGCACCTTTCGTTTACAGAAAACTTTGCAACAAGTAAGCCAAAGTATCTCCAAATATTCTCTTTGCTAAACTTTTAGGATTTGTTTCTAATAATACTTTATTAATTTAGTCAGTAATCTGCCTGTTCTTAAAACTTTTACTATTAGAGATTGCTTTTGTTATCTAGATAGAAAGGTAGGTAAATAGGTAGGTAGGTACATAAGTAGGTACACAAGTATATTTCTCTTTCTGAACTCCCTGGCCTCTTGGATGATGCCTCTCTGTGGCTCCCATTTTTCTGATTACACAATAGTTGTTGCTATATGAAATTCTGAGCTGCTTCAGAAAAGGAATCATCTTTTATTCACCTTCCTCTCCGCTGAAACTTCTACCACATATAGGCACTAAAACATTTCTTCAATATACATATCTCTGTATGAATACATCAAATATTTACTGCAAAATCTACATGTGCATGACACTGCTCTAGGCACCAGGGATGCAAAGAGGCTTCAAACAGCAGGATCTCTCCCCTAAATCAGGCAAATGATACTGTCATACTTATCACTAATTAAAATACCTGCCGAGTTATAATTACTGTTGCTCATAGTAATCATATTTGTATTTATCGACATATTTACCATTTCTTGTGCTCTTCATTTTTTCCTATGATCCAAGTTGCCTCTGGTATTATTTCCCTCTGCCTAAAAATTTCTGCCCGAGTATAATCAAAAGCTCTTGTTTCTCAGCATGTCTAGTGGGATGATACATTGTAGCAACTCTGGATTGTGTTGGATTACTTTGAGGATTATGGTATAAATGCCATGGAGTAGGGAAAAATAATAATTCCCACCCTGGCATAAAACCCAGAAGACTTCACAGAAGAAGTGACATTTATATTGAGCACTAAAGCAGAAGATTCTCCGAGACAGAAACAGGATTGGGTTTAGAAGTCAATAGAATGGTATGAGCTGAACAATGTTGAGTGTATAAGGGTTACGTCAGGAATCAAGGGTTGGTCTTGCCTAAAACTTTGAGGAAAAAAGTAGCAAACACCTCAGAGTTTTAAATAAACACACATACACACACACACACACACAACATACAAACAGCCAACTTAGAAAGCGTATCAGAGTTCAGGCTTAGTTCTGTTAAAAAAAAAAAAGAGAGAGAGAGAGAGAGAGAATGACCAAGAAAGGTTTCTGAGCAGGGAAGTAAAATGATCAGAAAGATGACTCTGGTGACCATGTGAATATGGAGGAGAGAAGTAGTCAGGGCTGGGGTACCGCAGGAAGAGGGGCGGTGTTTTTTCTGGAATAGTGTCAAAAATGAAACTGTAACCAGTGTCTAGGTTACAGTTTTATGTACACCTGTCAAAATACCATCTAAACATATTATATAAGCAAATATTACTAAAAACAGCATATCTATACTTCTAATCCTTAACATAAAACTAAAAAAATAATTTCTTAGAAATCGAAAGAACAAGAGCCAGAAACAAAAACTACTGGAATTCTAGGCATTCCTTTTTCCCTCTACCAAGACAACACTCTTCAGAGAGTCTTTCCAATCTATAAAAGCCACCATGTCCAGACATACAGCTTAAAAGGACCTAATCATTTGCCTTTCTAGCTTTTCACTTAGCCTATAAAAACTTCATTGTTTTCACCTGTCTATTCTACATCTTTGTTTATGGATATCAGGTGACTCCAGGGAGCTTCCACTCATTTTTATCCTATTTTATTTTTTCTTATTGTCTCTTAACTTTGGATTCTAAACTCCCAGCATAGTAATGACCTGCTCACTGTATGTAACCTTGCAGACTTAAAAGTTTCAAGCAGCCATTTCCCAAGTGAATGGCAAACATTTTGTTTCCAGGTGTAGCTGCAAGAAAAGACATCCCAAAACAACGTCAACAGGAACGATGCCCGCCACCCACTGGGAGCCCCTTGGCACCCTCATCTTCCATCTGGCTCAGTTGGGCTACAGAAGCATTATTACTTCTTCTAAGTTCAATATTTGAGCTGACTCTAACACCAGAGTGCCCTTTTATCCTCCAAACAAAGCCACACTGGAATTTGAACCAAATCATCTGGCTCCAGTCTTATCTCTAAGCTGCTATACCACCAAGCTACGAAGAGTAAGAACCAAAGCTAATGAAACTATCTAAAATCTATCCAGTGAAATTTCTGGATGAAATCAGTTAGAATATATCCTAAAAGAACACAAATTTTAAACAACTGATCAACAATTTGTACATACTTTTTACTCATGACTAGTATTGGTTTTGTGCATTAATTTTGAGAAAAATGAATAAATAAAGGATTATTGAAATTGCCATGTCTAATCAATTTTAATTGTGGGATTGCCCTGCAATGAGAAGAAAATACAAAAATGTTTTCAACTGTCCCACTGATATTAGTCACAGAATAGGTCTGATAATGATAGCATTTATTCCTACTTTACCAGGGCATTAAAATGCTTAAATTGTAACCAGCTCTAATAAACAAATTTCAATGACCCCTATATACTTTTTTTTTTTCTAATTCTCTCCCTTAACTACTTGACCTTTTGAGTTCTTTTCCAGAAATGGTGGATTTTCTGCAAGACAAAGGAGCTGGGTTTCTGCAGGCCCCTGGGCAGACTTTCTGATGCCAAGATTCACCATTCTGCACAAACTACACCCAAAGCATGTAGCCCCCTGTTAGCTATACCACAATCTTCCCCAAGGCATATGGATCCTTTTTTAAAAGCCCACGATCTCTGTTAGTTGGAGAGAGGGATTTGAGGCAGCTTCTCCTGTTCTCCTGACAGGACAATAAGACGACTTCTGTATTAAAAATTCCTTTCTTCTTTGACAGTCCTCGTTGTCTTAATAATCTTTGTGCTACCAGCAACTGGACCTAGACCAAAACCCCCTTGCGGTTTCAACAACAAAATGATACCTATATGTAAAAACAACCTAGAAATTGTAAAAATACAATTTAAAGTAAATTAATTCTTTCATCTTCAGTAGATAGCACATCAACCCATTTCCCTAAATTAATACATACAAAATTATTTCTATACAGGGCTTTTGGATTTATAATGATCCCTCGTTAATCATATTCTTACAACAATGAACAGTGAGGTGGGTAAAACAGAGCAGATACTACTATTTAAAATAAGAAAATGAAATGAGAGAGATGAAGAGGCATCTCAGGTTATCTGTCTAATAATGCAGCACTCTTCCTCTTATTGCATCCTGCCTGTCTCACAAGGCAAAACAAACAGCCTTCCCGAGAACATAAGTGCAGTCTAACATTTCCCACCCACACAGCTTCCTGCGGGCACCGTCAGGGAGGAAGGCAGCAACAGGACACGTGAGACAGCACAAACCCTGACGCTAACTCGGCCCCAAATCCAATCTAGCACTTCCAAGAATTTCTAACCTACATGTTTCAGACTAATAAAGAAGAAGAGCACAGTGTCAAATTTCTTGCACTAATACTGTCAAGTTTGGCCAAACTGTAAACAGGTTTTATTATGGCATGATTTTATAATGGTGCATGAAATGACAGTTATCACATTCTGTGAAACAAGGAGCCAAAAACAGAAAGGCAATGACCTTGTCTTAAATCCAAGACACAATATATTACACCAGATAAAGATATCTATGTGTGTACAAAGATAGCAGAGAAAGTTCCAGAAAGAAACATTTAATCAAATGAGTTGAGAATCGGTCACCTTGATATACCAGATGGTCCTAGTGTAAGCTTGTTTCATGCAAAGTTAGCCATTTAAAGTCTCAAAGCACGCAGAAACCAGAATAAATTAACTCAAAAGAAACCACTGCAGGCCAAAATGGTTAGCAAAATGCTCATGAGTTAAGATAGAAACAAAATCTAAAAAAGAACTGACCCAGGATCCTTTTAACAGCATAAAATTCAAAATTCTAACTACCTCTGTTGAATAAGATACGTACAAATTATTTTCAAAAGATATTATGTAGATATTTGCTTCGCGCCATATATAATAACGCACAATTTAATCACAAATAATTAGTTCTGAAGTGAAGTTGAAATATTTTCAAGTCCATAGATGTCAAATATTGATTATCAAGACTGTAAGAAGTGAGGGATTTAAATTACCTTTATATCCAGTATGCAACTTACTTACAAAAGAGTAAGCCTTAAGACGACCATAGAATCAATTATAAATTTTTATGGGATCATGTTACAAAACAGAAACACAGAAAGTGCTTTCTATCCAGAAATGTCAGCGCACCTCAGTGGAAGAATGAGAAGGTTGCCTATGATGACTTTGTTGCTCTCCCAGCCCAATCAGGTACTCACATTATGTCTCTGCAGAAGGTATTTAATAGTGCCAAGCCTCTGTCACCTCATCAATAAAATGAGAAGAACACTGTCTCCTTGAGGACCGTTGGAGGGCACAAAACACTGTAAAATTTTATTTTTTTAATATATCACTATTTAAAGAAATATACAAAGGTAATATTGTCTTCTTTCATTTTTTTCAAACTACTAAAGAACAAAGCAACAATAATACCAAAATGTAATTCTATTCAAAAAGCATTTTCTGAGAATTTAAAACATGGTCATCATTGTGCTTAATGAGTACTGAACAAAATCAAAATGTGCTGATTCTTCTTTGTGTCCTCAGCATTGAAGGTTGTCCTGGAATGTAGCAGATGCTCATGAAATACAGGCTCAACAAACCCTCTAAGACACGAATCCTGTTCTTGAGGCCATCCCATTGTCATATTGGCAAGGGCAGTATTTCAGACTAAACATGATCATTTGTACCTGACCACGGACTGTATCTTCAGTATTTAATATAAATACAGCTGACATTCTGGAAATTTACAAAAAATAAATAAGGAAGCCCTGCTATTAAGAGTATCTTAGGATATTTTGGAAAAGCCATTCAGTTTCTCCATCCTAATCCCCGTGTAATTTCTCCTGCCAACCTAGTATCACAGAATTGAGCAGCAGTTCTCAGCTACCATGCAATGACACACTGATGCACTTGGATCAAATAATGTTACCGCTAATGAAGTACTGTATTTTTTTACTGATTTATTTTTTAAAAATAAGAGATGTCCACCTCATACCCATCAGGATGGCTACCATAAACAAATAAAAAACAGAAATTAACAAATGTTGGTGAGGATGTAGAGAAATTAGAACCTGTGTGCATTGTTGGTCAGAATGTAAAATGGCAGCTACTGTGGAAAACAGTATGGAGGTGACTCAAAAAAATTAAAGAATTACCATGCTATTCAGCAATTCCACTTTGGGGTATATACCTAAAAGAACTGAAAGCAGGATCTCAAAGAATTATGTGTATACCCATGTTCATAGCAGCATTATTCACAATAGCCAAAAAGTAGAAGCAACTCAAGTATCCAACAATGGATGAATGGATAAATAAAATGTGGTGTGTATATATACACACACACACACATAATGGAATATTATTCAACCTTAAAAAGGAAAGAAATTCTGGTACATGCTACAGCATGGATGAACCCTGAAGACATTTTATACAAAGTGAAATAAGCCAGTCACAAAAAGACAATTACTGTATGATTCCACTTATATGAAATACCTAGAGTAGTCAAATTCATAACAATAGAAAGTAGATGTGGTTGCTAGAAGCTGGGAGGGGAGGTGGAAATGGGAAATTATTGTGTAATAGGCACAGAGTTTTAGTTACTAAGTCAGAGTTTTGCAAGATGAGAAGAGTTCTGGAGATGAGTGTTTACACAACAATGTGAATGGACTTCATGCCACTGAACTGCACATTTAAAAATAGTTAAGATGGTGACTTTCATATTATGGGTAAAAAAAAAGAGGTGTATGTGTATTATCTAATCAAAAATTGTGGCCGGGCACGGTGGCTCACGCCTGTAATCCTAGCACTCTGGGAGGCCGAGGCGGGTGGATTGCTCGAGGTCAGGAGTTCGAGACCAGCCTGAGCAATGGCGAGACCCCGTCTCTACTAAAAATAGAAATAAATTATCTGGACAACTAAAAGTATGTATAGAAAAAATTAGCCAGGCATGGTGGCACATGCCTGTCATCCCAGTTACTCGGGAGGCTGAGGCAGTAGGATCGCTTAAGCCCAGGAGTTTTAGGTTGCTGTGAGCGAGGCTGATGCCACGGCACTCACTCTAGCCCAGGCAACAAAGTGAGACTCTATCTCAAAAAAAAAAAAAAAAATTGTATTGTAAAAAAAATGTACACTGTCTTCAGGATCATCCCTATGTCTGTCATCATTCACTGCCTTCCAACATCATTTCTTGAGATGTGAAAACAGTGGCATTTCCTCCAGGCTGCCTAAAACTGAACATACCCCCACAACCAATCTTATCCAAGACCATAACTTTTTCAAGACACTTTTAGCTAATAGTGAAAGACTATAATGCTTAGATATTATAATTTTAGAGTTGCTAATTTAGGGTTGTCATATAAAATACAGGATGCCTGTTAAAATTAAATCTCAGATAAACAATGAATAAATTTTTAGTATAAGTATGTCCCAAATACCGCATGGGATACACTTATACTACTAAAGAAAATTATCGTTTATCCAAGATTCAAATGGAACTAAGCATCCTGTATTTTTATTTGCTAAATCTGGCATGGTTCAATTTCTTCTTAATTTTATCCTGGGATAAAATTACATTTTATACATACATACACATAACACAAACACAAGGAAAAGGAGAAGAACCACATGTGGTTGAGCTAGATGTTAGAGATACAAAGGAATTCCCCATTTCCTAAGAGGATGCAGAATGGCCCATCTCTAGAAGTCTAAATAGCCAAACAAGAACATTCTTAACTACAAATAGGCCGGGCGCGGTGGCTCACACCTGTAATCCTAGCACTCTGGGAGGCCCAAGGCGGGTGGATCGCTCGAGGTCAGGAGTTCGAGAGCAGCCTGAGCAAGAGCGAGAACCCCGTCTCTACTAAAAAAATTAGAAAGAAATTATCTGGCCAACTAAAATATACATATAGAAAAAAAAAATTAGCCAGGCATGGTGGCGCATGTCTGTAGTCCCAGCTACTCGGGAGGCTGAGGCAGTAGGAACGCTTAAGCCCAGGAGTTTGAGGTTGCTGTGAGCTAGGCTGACACCATGGCACTCACTCTAGCCTGGGCAACAGAGTGAGACTCTGTCTCAAAAAAAAAAAAAAAAAAAAAAAAAAAACTACAAATAAAGAAAATCAAAAATGTGTTACAGATGTTGAATTAAATAAAAAATCAACACATGCAAAGCAATATTTGCTATTGATTCTTACCATTTTTGAGTATCAAAAATGAAATCAAAGCAGCAAAATGATTAAAAAATTCCTGAAAATTAAAACTCTCAATCTCTAAAGAAATATCAAAGTCACAAATAAAGGAAAATGGATCATCTTCCAGAACTATCTCTAACATATATTTTTTATACTTTACAACCTTGTCACTTTTCTGTTCCCTTTATAACCTGTCTCCATCTCCTGTGTTCCCTCCTCCCTTCTTTCCTTCCCAGTGAGCACATGGCTAGACCAGGGCCCTCTCCAGGGCCTCAGAGAGCAGGTGCAGAGCCTGTAGATTTGCACTGATACGTATCACAGTCGACCCTCAGCCCAGTTCTAGCCCAGTAATTTACACCAGTGTCCCCTACTCTGAAATGACCCTTAGTTTCACTCCATCCTACTTAAAGCAATGCTTCTCAATCTTTGGCGTGGAGGGCTTGATAAAACACAGACTGCTAAGAACCACTCAGTTTGGATACAGTGTCTGGGTTAAAGCAAAAAAAAAAAAAAAAAAAAAAATGCATGACTAGCAAATTGTCAGGTGATATTGATGATGCTGGCCTGGAAAATCCCACTTTAAAGACCATTGCATTAAGGAATATGTGCAATCTTGTTCCTTGACCTATTCCAAATAACCCCACTTCCTAAAAAGAGAAGACAGAAAATCAGAGAACGTTAAGTTCTCACCCTCCTCCACAGTAAAATGGATCATCCACAGGAGCTGGAAATAACTCGCCAGATTAAGGGTCTAAATTAAAGACTGGCCTGCCCTCCCTCCCAATTACTCATGAGAAAATTAAGATTCTGAGTAGAGAAGGTGCCCCTGAAATGTAAGAGCTACTTAGGAAGTAACTATTCATAGGACCGGGGCCACTGGAGTGTGGCATTGATTATAGTGCTTATGGGACACAGCAATCCACCGAGGCCGAGCGACTCACAGATATAAATAAGCACCAGCTCTACAATACAAAGATCTGGTAGACCATTTTCACACCATGGGCATCGGGGTAGGCTCTTCTTGCTGCCAGGTGGCAGGAATTTCCTAATCCCAGGAATATTATTCATTCCTACTGGATAGAAGAAATGTGGAGAGAACACAAGGGCCTTCTCTTCCACTGGGGAGTGAGAGGCAGAGGAGAAAAAAGGTTCCAAGGAGGTGCGCATCAGCAAGGCTCAGCTTGTCACCATCAAGACAGCTTTGCCCAGGATTCTTTAAAAACTCACCAAACACAAGAAATGATGCTGTCGCAGCTTTGGGGGTCAATTTTTTGCTATGATCCCCCAGTTTTGAGGAAGGGGCTAATTGGTCAGACCTGTGTTGTCTCCACATACATGTCAAACAGGTTTTTCTCCTTTCAGGCCCAGATTGAATGGTTTGTATCTGTGAGCCACAGGGCAGGGCACTGTCCTAGAACAGCTTCCTCTCAACCACGTCCACTCTTGGCAAATGTTGGCTCAGAGGCTGAATGCTCAATAACTTGACAAACTCTTCTTTTGTTCCAAAAGCTATTCTGCAAAATGCATTCTAGCAGGCAGCCACTTAAACTCATTTTATGGGCTCCATTCTGCCTTTCTGATTATCTAGTTGTGTTTTTGGTTTCTCTGTCATAATGAACACTGAGTTTTTCAGACTGTACCCTGTACACAGCAGTTGGGTGCTGCTGGGTCCCCAATCCCACTTCAACCCACTCCAGTCTGGCTTCCATCCCACTCCACTGGAATGTTCTTATCAAGGTCACTCATGATCTATGGGCTTCCAGATCCAATGAATGCCTTTCTGACTGTGCCTTTGCCTCTCAGCAGCCTTGGACAGTTGACATCCTCCATCTTGAAGCCCTCCCTGTCTATGTTTCCATGACACCACATAACTCCCGCTGTTCCTTGGCTACTCTTCACTTTCTTCAGTAGACTTCTCCTTCCCTATCCAACCTCTAAATGTCAGTGTTTCTCAGGGCTAGGTCACAACCCTTTTCCATCCCTCACTATAGTCTTTCCCCAGGTGATTTTAAACATCCCAACGGCTACAAACACAACAGATACGCTCTGATCTCCCCTCCTGAAATACATATCCAGCCGCTTACTCAACAGCTCCCACAACCTAACCCTAACATGCCCAAAACCAACCTCCTAATTTTCCCTCTAAGCCAGTTCCTCCACCCTCCCCTGCTACCCCTATAAATGGCATCACCACCCTCAGAGTTGCTCAAACAGGAAACCTGGATGTCATTGTTGATTCCTCCCTCTCCTCACACCTCGCTTAACTACCAAGATCTGAAGATTTGGACATATATCCCAGACCCACCCCTTCCATTGCCTCTGCCTTTAACCTGCTCGAGACCATTACCTGGGTCCTTGAGTTACTGCAGCAGGCTCCTCAGTGCCTCCTGCTTCCATTCCTTCCCGCTCATAAGCCACAGAGTACCACTTTCATAAAGCAGCATGTCACTCCCCGGCTTTAAACCCTTCAGTGGCTTTCCTCTGGTGGCACAGGTCACTGCTTGCCCGCCCCAAACTCCATTTTCCTTTTCTACTAAGTAACAGGGACATGACACTTAGTTGGTACCCTTCATCCAAAATAAAATTTACACTCCCCCTTGCAACTGAAGAAAGCCAGAGGAGTAGGGGCTGGCCAATCAGCTCTAAGTGGGAGTGCTGTGTGGCCCTTCTGGGAAGGCCACTGAAGGGGACTGATCAGCTGGGAGAGGTCCCCGTTGTGCTCTTTCAGCTTTCCTCCTCCTGGTCTGCAGCAAGGATGTGATAGCTGAAGCTGCAGCAGCCATGTCAGGCCACAGTGTAACTTTCAGGCTGGAAGCCACCCAGTGGAATAATAAAGCCAAAAATAGTCGAATAAATAAATGAATCAATAAGCTGCTTTCTAAATTACTCTGCATTTCCTACCACACGACTCCTTTCACAAGAAAGAGAAATAAACCTTTACCTTGCATAAACCACTCTTCTTTGGAGTTTTTCAGTTACATGCAGCTAATGCTAAATACAAATATACCATTGAATTTATAGTAAAGATCCAGCTCTTTATGATACACCAGGCTGTACATGATCGGCTCCCCTTTCCTCCCCTATGCCTCTCCAAACTCTCTCCTACCACATTTCAGCCATCCAGGCCTCCTCCGGATTCCTCCAACAGGCCAAATGCTTTCCTTCCTCCGGGCCTTCGCACAGGCTCTTCCCTCTCCCCTCCCAGCCCTCTGTGACTGGCACTTACTCATCCATCTGAGCTCAGGTCACCTCCTCTTAGAAGTCTTCCTTGACATCTCAATCTTAGTGGGTCCTCCCAGTTACACTCTAGTTCAGCACCGCATTTGTTTCTGTCACAGCACTTTTTGCCTTTGTAAATATTCTTCGTTGTCATTGAACTTACAGGGGTGCCTGTGTAAGTGTTCCCCTGGCTAGGCCACGAATGTCTGTGTGTGTCTCTTGCTCACCATTACATCCCAGTATCCAGCCCAGCCCAAGACACTGTAGCAATGCAAGAGTGTGCCTTAGGAGGCTAAGTCCTAAGACACTGCAGTCCCCATCTTACTCTCTCTTGGGTCACTCATTGCGGGAGACTCCAGCTGCCATGTTATAAGGACACACAAGCAGCCCAACAGAGAGGTCCACATTATGAGGACATCCAAGTAACCTATAAAGAAGTTCACATGGTGAGGAACTATAGCCTCCTGCCAAAGACCAGCACTACCTTGCCAGGCAATATGAGTGAGCTTCTGCCAGTCAAGACTGCAGACAACTGCAGTCCCAGCTGACATCTTGGCAGCAACCTCACTAGAGATCATGAATCAGAAATGTCCAGCCGAGATGTTCCTGGATCCCTAACCCACAGAAACTGTGTGAATGATAAATGTTTATTGCTCTAAGCCGCTAAGAGTTGGTGTAATTTGTCACTCAACAAAAGACAACTATGATAATGTGATATAATAAGAACCATCTGGTCTCCATCTCCATTTTCTGGCACAGAGTTCCTGGAACCCTTGTAATTTCCTGAATGACAGGGGTGCTAGGTACATCTTTTGTTTTGACATTTAGTCTCTGATCCCAGTTCCTGACACATAGCCCCTAATCCCTTGGAACTTCTTGAGTGACAGGAGCATCTTCTGCTCTAATGAGGCAACTTTTGGTGTGTCCCCGGATGGAGGCTGATCACCAGAAAGACCAAGCCACGGTAGAAGCTTGGAATATTCAGCCCCATCCCTATCCTATGGGAAGAGGTGATGGGCTGGAGGTTGAGTTAATAATCAATCATGCCTACATGATGAAGACTTCATAAGAATCCCTGAACTATGGAGTTTGGACCTTGAAGACACATCTGTGTCCTGGGAGGGTGGTGCACTCCAACACCATGGAGACAGGGGCTCCTGTGCTCAAGACCCTTCCAGATCTTACTCTATGGATCTCTACATCTCAATATTCATCTGTATCCTTTGTTATAGCCTTTATTAACACAATAAACCAGTAAATGTGTTTCCCTGAGCTCCATGAGCCATCCTAGCAAATTAATCAAACCCAAGGAGGAGGTTTGGGGAACCCTGATTTATAGCCCATCAGTGAGAAGCATAGGTGACAACCTACTCCTTGCAATTGGTACCTGAAATGGGGAGAAGTCTTGTGGGACTGAGCACTTATCTTGTGGGACCTGACTCTAACTGCAGCTAGAGAGTGTCAGAATTGAATTGAATTATAGGACACCTAGTCAGTGTCCACTAGAAAATTGGTTGTTAGTGGGGAGAAATCCCCACACATTCTGGTCACAGAAGTGTGTTGAGTGTTGACAGTGTAAGAGAAGAAAAAGTGTGTGTGTTTCTGATACAACTAATATACATTTCTGTCATTTAAATTTGTAAAAATTATCTTTGCGTGTAGATGATGACCACCTACCTAAAACCTAGAAAATATAAAAGCATACAAGAGTTCATGTGATAAGATAATCAAATAACTATTAAATTTTTAAAAACTTCTGTGGCAAGCATGTTTTGCTTAAAACAAATTTGTTTTTGTTTTTGTTTAATAGATATAGAAGAGGAAAGACATTCATGAGAGACTAGAAGGTCCCATCCCTTCTCTTTAACAAGCTGCAAAAACCACAGAACAGGAAATAACTCACAGGATCAGGGGTCTAACTTTAATTTTGACTTCTCTGCAGAAAAGTTTTTGGATAAGGTCCCACATGTCTTCAGTGTTAAAATAAAGATTTTGAGGACAAAAGCATCTAATAAACTCTAACCTTCTTTGTAATTGCTGCTCTGTTGAATCCCTTTCCTTCTGCACGCACTGTTCAGATGACCCTCCTCTCTCTTCTCCCATGTGGCCATAGAGGGGGAAGGAGGAATGCTCGGAGGAATATTCCTGTTGGAAGCCTGGGTTGAAATCAGCATGGTGCAAGGGACTTGCTGGCATAAGACACACTGCTTAGGCTGTTTTCACTGCTCATATGTGGTCAAGTTCAGTTCACCAGGGTAGGAAACAGCACCTGAGTCTGGACCAAAACCCGATGGAGTCATAAATGTTCAGGAGCCCTTACTTGATTGTGGGTCCAAACTGAAGTCCATAGATCTATTCTCAGAGTATAGGAGTTATTATAAAAAAAAAAAAAATGTTGAATTTTGTGTCCTCATTCCAATCATAATTTTTTCTTTATTATGGTAAAATTGAGTACAGTGAAATAAAGTGTTTAATTTGATGAGTTTTGATAAATATGCATACCCATGAAAATAACACCCAAATTAAGATATTAAAATTTTAGGCCGGGTGTGGTGGCTGACGCCTGTAATTCTAGCACTCTGGGAGGCCGAGGCGGGTGGATTGCTCGAGGTCAGGAGTTCGAGACCAGCCTGAGCAAGAGTGAGACCCCGTCTCTACCAAAAATAGAAAGAAATGATTTGGACAGCTAAAAATATATATAGAAAAAATTAGCCGGGCATGGTGGCGCATGCCTGTAGTCCCAGCTACTCGGGAGGCTGAGGCAGTAGGATCGCTTAAGCCCAGGAGTTTGAGGTTGCTGTGAGCTAGGCTGATGCCACGGCACTCACTCTAGCCCGGGCGACAAAGCAAGACTCTGTCTCAACAAAAAAAAAAAAAATTTTTCAGTCACTCCAGAAATTTCTCTTGTGTGCCTTTCCAGGGAATCTCCCCTATAGAGGTAATCATTATTATGATTTATACCACCACAGCAATTATAATCTTTAAGAAATTAACACAAATACATTCTAAAGCATGTAGACGACCATGTCATAACTGAACACTATGCCTAGTTTATATTCACAGTCAAGCTGGTATAAGATAGTAATAGTTCAAATATTGGTGAGCTGATTGAAAAAAAAAAAAAGATCAAGGCCAAGCATGGTGGCTCACACCTGTAATCTCAGAACATTGGGAAGCCAAGGCTGGAGGATCGCCTGAGGCCAGGAGTTTGAGATCAGCCTGGGCAACATAGCAGGACTCTGTCTCTACAAAAAAGAAAATTTAAATTAGTCAGATGTGGTAGTGTGTGCCTGTAGTCCCAGCTCCTCAGGAGGCTAAGGCAGGAGGATAGCTTGAGCCCAGGAGTTTGAGGCTGCAGCGAGCTATGATCATGCCACTGCACTCCAGCCTGGGCAACAAAGCAAGACCCTGTCTCTTTAAAAAAAAAAAAAAGGTCAAAAGCATAAACCATACATATGAGCCCTACTAGCATGTACATGTTGAACTCAAAAGAACTCATGCCATAATGGCCGGGACCACATTTGCACTGCAAGTGGCAATTTATTTGTAGCAACATATCATTATCATTGTTTTGTTTGTATGGAATTTTAAAATCAGTTTTGGATTTTACAGTTGCCCAAGAGGTATGAGCATAAAACATTCAGGTCAAGTTTTATGCTTTTACATATTTAAGAAACATGAAACAAAAATAATTTAGGTCAACACTGACAGGCCACAATAATTATCTTTTCTTTTAAAAGGCATCCCCATTACTCAAGTTTGAAAAACATTTCTCAGGTCTACATCTCCATCCTAAAAGGATATGGCTATCCCATCTGAAGATACAAGGATTCAAGGGTTTGAGGTCATCACTAAATATCTGCAGCCAGACTGGCATCACTCATTTCTTCTACCTATCTTCTCAATCTTCTTAAACCCAATTTAACCCAATATACCCAAGAACGTCCAAGATCATTCCAGCCCACACAATCTATCCTTCTCTAAATTGAGCAGCAGACAGTACAGATTTGTGTTTGAGAATTCCTGGCTTCCTCTCAGCATCTGAATTCTATAACATGCACAAAATTAATGATCAATAAGTATTTTTCAAATGAATGCAAACTAGTCCTATAGAAATGAGAAGTCCCAATGAAAAAAATAACATACTAAATTTAGGTACTTAATATCTGAAATTAGACAGGAATAGTGTCTACATATAGGATAGAGGTTCTTAAACTAAAGTTGATAAAATGCCTGAAATAATATACTAATTATTTTTTTATAAATGTCATTTTTTTCAAGAGAGGGTCCATAGTTTTCATAAGATTTCAAATAGAACTCTAGTCCCAATCACGTTTCTCTACATATTTGGGGCAACAGTCACCCAGGAATATAGCCAACAACAAAACTAAAATATTGAGATAATTTAGAAAAGAGAAAAAAAGACAGAATCTACATTGGAAACAATAACCTAAAAGTTAAATTGCACCATTTCTATATCTAAACACAGGGTCCCCTCAAAAACAAGAATATTTCATTTTTTCTACCTCATTCACACACTGGATATTTTAAAAATTATGACTACCTCAAAAGACAAGGGTTATTTAATTTTAAGCTAAAATAGCCAATAAAATAAGTGAAAATACTGTAACAAAGCAAAATAGTTAGTGTTATAATTTTAAAAAGAAAAATTTCAATTACCTGCTCTACTAGACCAAAAGTGAAAAATTCTTGCAAGTAATTTGCAAATGTTTTACCTTTTCTCAATAAAATGGAATGAGCAAACTAACAGAAACTGGCTTAAAAGAATGTGTGGTTTCATATGTCTATTGAATTTTAAAATATGGATTAGACCATTGCTTTTACATACAAGCTTATTATTCTACGTTTTCTTTAAATCACTATGGATTTGTGCTAATAGAATTATAAATTAAATTCTTCTATATACATTTTCAGTAATCTTTTTTCATGACACATACCACTTTATCTTATTTGTTAAAGAATCTCTGTTTCTATAGCAATCCTCACCAATGGTAAAACACTAACATAAGTAAGTTCGAAATGTCAGGCTAAAATGTACCCACAGCAATCAGTAAGGATCATTACTAATCATGATTCCTTCAGTATCAGCTTGAAAAAAGATAACTAGAGGGGGAACAAAATTTTCAGAACTAAAGATACCTAACTCTGATAAAAGAACATAAACACAGTGATTTCTTACCCATTCAAAAGTATCTGGCAGTGGAGAGTGGATGAAGAGAGGTTGGTTAATGAACTCAAACATACAGTTAGACAGAAAGAATAAGTTCTAGTGTTCTTGAGCACAGTAGGGTGACTGACCATAGTGAACAACAATTTACTGTATATTTCAAAATGGCTAGAAGAAAAGATTTGAAATATTCCCAAAATAAAGAAATGATAAATGTTTGAGGTATATCCTAAATACCCTGTTTTGATCATTACACATTGTATGCATGTATCAAAATATCACATGTACCCCCTTAAATATGTAATGTACATTATGTGTCGATATTTTTTTTTTTAGTTTTCTTTAAGTATCTGAGGGTTGTGATGTTGCTATGATGTTTGCTCATGGCTAAGGACAGTTCCCGGGGCAGAGAATGGCCAAGACCAGGTGCCCTTGAATGTGATGGTAAAGTTAGAGAAAACGCATCAGCAATATTCCTAAACAAATTAGATCAAAGAAGCAGCAACATTCTAACCATCTTGTTTCTTCAAAGAACTGACTGATCCCAATTTAATGAGACACACCCGCAAAGAAGCAGTCAAGTGAACAAGAAAAAGAACTACATGTCTTTATAGTTGTACTGTAGCAAAAACATACCACTTTTTTTCTAGATTTAAATCAGTACACGCTACTTTCCAGAGATATTAGCCTTATAATATATTATGTCATTTAAATGTTTAAAATTTACCAAAAGAAAATCTTTGGTTTAGAGGCTGCGGTGATACAATTTTTTAAAAAACGGATTTTCAGTGTGTCATTTCGTTTTCCTACTCAAATAAGCTGTTGACAAGGTTGCCACTTTGCCATTCCAGTTTTTGAAGAAATAAGTATATTTGAAATATCTAAATGCCTTAGATTTGGAAATGGTCATGGAAGATTTAAAATTATTTATGAATGATAAAAGCATCCGCTTTTTCAATGAAGCATTAAATTTGGTCTCCAGAGATTCTCAAATTCCAAGCTATTTCTCAACCTCGCCTAGAGACCGAATCCCAAACTAATGCTTTCCCAACTACAAATAAAAAATAAAAAAAAGAAAGAAAGACACACACTACTAGCTTTTCCTTATATGATACTCTTTTCAAATGCCAGACCCTGCTAGACTTCCACTGGTCCTTTGTCACAGAAGCCTAAATTCCATCCTAGCTGCCCAAAACCACTCCGACTGTCTCACTTGCAGACAGTACTTTGTCACACTAACTTAGTGAAGAAATGGAAATGAGGCTGTTATCTGTAAACTGGTGGTTTTACCCTCGCAGATGGAGAACAAACGATGTAAATCACAGGCTACAAAAAAGGCAACTTAACTTTAGAATCATTTTCTTACTCTCCATGTACATAAAGGCGATAATAAAGGTGCTAAGAGATAGTCTGAATATTTTAAAGCCCTAAGAGAAATTATATATTAAAGTTTATTAAGGTTGCACAACCCAACAAGAAAATAAATTGATAAGGCTTATGTGAGAAAAGTCAGCTTAGTGAAACAGGATATCTCATGCTGATGGCTATACTGGCTTTAATAAAGGGAAAAAAATGGAAAAATGAATTTTTGCTTAAGAAAAAATTTAGTGGACAAGATTTCAAAACATTGGGTCAGAAGAACAAAAATAAGAGGGTCTGGAATAGCTTTTAAAAACCACAAAATTGTAAGTCTTCATAAGAGTGTATGTTTATAAGCAAAATACAAGACTTATTATCAAGCTTAAATACTTAATATGACTTTCTTCTCCTAGAATTAGGAAAATAATTATAAAATACCTCAAAGTATTTATTTACTAGAATATATATCAAATATCATTCCTAAATAAAGTCTACAAAATCTACCATGGATACCAGACTGTTAGCAAACATTTATTATTTTATTCTGCTTTATTCAACACTTATGTAAGTTACTGTACTCATTTATAGATTATTGAATATTAAGACAAAATGAAAGAGATGACTATGACTTCAAAGTTCCAGAAACATAAAAAATGATTTTTGAAGGTTGAATCAATGCAGTTCTGTGATCTTTTACAAGAATGTTCTGGGGCCTGAAAGAAGAAAATAAAAGAACAAGCCAACCATAAGTTTAATCCAGTGTTGAGACTTGGACATGGAAGTAGGTTAGATGGGAGGAGTCTAAGACGGGGTTTGCAAGTGTTGAATGGCTGATCACAGAAAACAGGTTGAACTAAAAAGCAAGGGTGGGGATCACAGACTAAAGGATGTTGAGGAACAAGAGGGACAGGTGATAAGCAGAACGCCCAGGTGGGGACACTGCAAGGTCCTCAGCCGGATGTGCAGTTAAAGTGTGGGTCTTTGGGTGACATGATCTGAGTAAGTGCCACAGAATGCATGCATGCCAGAATACCAAACATCACGCATGGACAGGGCAGGCGAAGAACTTGGTCTGAGCTGAGTGCTGTACACTTGGGGCCTGAGGAAGAGACACCATGGCAGAAGGGTGGTGCCTTAAGGACCAGGGACAATGAAGTGGGTGCCAACAAGGCCCAGTGCCTCTGAGTCACAGGAGGTGGAGAGGGACTAGAGAAGCCTCCTTTAAAACCAGTTGCCCCATGAAGATGTCACTGAATAGCTAGCCCACACTCTCCTGGTTTAACTCCTAACCTCAGTCTCCCAGGAATGGCTCTAAATACCAGTGTTCCCAAGAGGCCTTCCCTTCTTCCTTTCACTCTACCTCCTCTTCCTCACACAGTTCAATTTCTGTGTACAGGTATGTGTTTCCCAAATCTATGTTTCTGGCCTAAATTTCTTTTTAAACTTCAAACCACTAGGTCACTCCATTTAGATGTCTTCATGGTGCCTCAAACTCAGCATGACCAAAAGTGAATTTATTTTTCCCATTGGCAAGACACAGCAGGGTGCAGTGGTTAAAAGCCTAGATCCAGGGGCCAGTCTGCCTGGGTTGAGTTCTGGCTACACCCCTTTCTGGCCATGTGTTCTGGGGTAAGTTGTTAACCTCTGTGTGCCTCAGTTTCCTCATCTACAAAATGGAAACAAACAGTAGTTGTTTGCCTACCTCATAAGGCCATTGTGAGAATTCAGCAACGTAGTATGTGTAAAGCACTTAGAACAGTGCCTGGCACACAGAAAGTTCTTTATCTGGGGAATAAATCGTAATATTTTTCCTCCTCACCTGGCATTCTCTAACTCAAGGAAAGGCACCAACACCCACTCAGCAGCTGACCAAGCCCAAACCTGGACATCATGTTCTACTCCTCTACTTTCCAAGTCCTGCCAATTGTACTTCCTAAGTATCTCTTGAAAATGTTTCTCCTACTCTACTCTTGTTTGGGCTCTCATCATCTCATTTCCACACTGGCTTACATCCTTGACCTCCTCCTACCCATTTTTCAGACAATAAGCTGAGTAGGAATCTAATCATGTATCAGTGTTCCTAAATTCCTTCAGTAGCTTCCCACTGCCCTCAGGTCCAAGCCCAGAACCATTAACATGACTAGCAAG
Source organism: Lemur catta (assembly GCF_020740605.2). Lineage (NCBI taxonomy): Eukaryota > Metazoa > Chordata > Mammalia > Primates > Lemuridae > Lemur > Lemur catta. The sequence goes on from NC_059141.1 coordinate 40,916,151, forward strand.
GCCCTTCATGAGGTGCCTTTGCTAACATTTCCATGTCAATTCTTACCACCGTCCACCTGTGCACAGGCTGAAGATCTTTCAGCTCCTGGAAAACACCATGATCTCTTGCACCCACTGTATTTTGCAATACACAGTTTTCTCTTCCTGGAAACACTCTTCCTAATCATCCTGCATTTTCAGCTTAGAGTTCCAGGAAGCCTTTCCTTCCTACCTATCCTCACCAGTTTCAGGTGCCCCTTCTGTGCCTTCCAACAATATCCCATATGCCTACCCTCACTGTTTATACCACCATATTATAGGTATTCCCGCTAAGCTGTAAATTCCACGAAGGCAGGGACAAGGACTGTCTTGTTCACTACTATGTCTCTAGTGCAGAACAAACTGGCATATAGTAAGACCTCAGTAATGATGATGGCAAAAGGGCGAGAAGGGTGGAGACAGGAGGATAGGGATCTAGAAAATGCCCCTAAAAGGGGGCTTAGAAAGGTTAAATAACTTGTCCAAGATCAAGGTCACAAAGGCCAGATTCTGGAAGCCATATTATTAACACCAACCCATGCTGTTTTCCAGTGGAAGGCACATACGACTCCCAATCAGATATCCTGGGCTCAAATCCTGATTCTGCCACTTAACAACTGTCAGTTTAAAACAAGAAACAACTTCTCTGAGCCTCATGTCTTACATCAGTTAAATGTAATCACAATATGTGTTTGGGAAGGTTATTAACATAAAATAAGTGACAACTGAGAATTTCCGGCCTTTAGAAATTGCTCAATAAATGCTGAAATTATCCAATAATATCTGGGGACAGTTGTCAACTTTGACCAAACATGGGGATTTGGGCAGGGATAGAGTAGTAAGAGAAGTCAAATTAATGGTACCAAACTTGACAACTAATGGGGGCTGATGGCAGCCATATCATCCTCACCATCTGACACAGGATGTAATACTCTGTCCTTATCCCCAAAAGGGAAGCTGAACTAAACACATGATCCTGAATCTCACTCTGAGGATGCTTCACAAGTGGGATTTCCTTTTAGAAACTTAAGAGTTTTCCTTTTTTATCTCCTCCTTAAAAGTCAGAAAGCTAAGAGAAGTCTGTTTTGAATTTATCAAGGGCAACATCCACCTGATGGCTCTCCTTTTACAATTTTCTGAACTCCTTTACACTCATTTCTTCATGTAGTTGCCATAAGCATCAGCCTCGTTTTCCAAACTAACACTGAGCCTCGGAGAACGTAAGTGGCCAGGCCAGAACTACACAGCAGACCTTGAATTCCCATGTCAGTGCTCCTGTCCATACATGACGACCACATAGAGGCATTTCTTTTAATCAAGAAAATCAGACAGGCTGGCTGGATTACTTCAGAAAAACTCAGTCTTTATTAAACATAAACCATGAAAATACCATCATTCTCTAAGAATACCTTTAAGCCATGTGCCCCTAATAATTTTGGTTTATGTGTTTGTTTAGGCAATGCCAACCATCAGAACTATACACCAAGTCATTATATAGGGTTAAAATAAATGTGCAGTTATGGATGAAATGAGAAAAGTATTACATTAAAAGAAAACAAATAATAACTCTCTTGGAAGGGAGAGAAAAGTAATTTGATGGCTATGATAACCCTTAATGTTGGTTAATACTCATTCTATTATTACACTATAATTCTCTTGGACATAGTATTGCCAGAACAAAAAAGCTCAACTTAAAGGATGTAAGCATAGTTTTTAATGTCCCTTCTTCAATTATGAGAAAATGCTTGTTAACGTTCTGGACTGAGAGTGTTTTAAATCATTTAGATTTTTCTTGGCAAGATGGTTCAAAGCCCTTATGGAGAAATGCAGCTGTTCCATTACTTAGAGAGGCCACAGCTGTCTTAAAAAGGACACAGAGGAAGATCTATCACTTTGAGGAATGGACATGCAAATCATAGTCTCAAGTATATTATTTGTACTTTTCCCTAAAGCAGAAATTCAGAGGTGGGTGCTTTTCAGGCAGAACATCTAATCTGCTTATAATGCGTAATAACCAAACACCCTTTCAAAAACCCACAGAAAGACAAAATGGCCAACAATGTTTGATGTCAAAATGCTTTCATTTCCCTCGGTAAAAGAAAGACCTTGCAACTGTACCAACATTAGTCTACGAGGCTTTAAAGTATAGTCAAATTATTATCCCTTGCTAAATATCTACGACATGTTTATTATATAAAAATGAGCCACGCTAATGAAGATTGAAAAAACTTCAGCTAATCTAAAAAGCGTTGACAATAATGATATTTTAGAATGGACACTGTTGTTTGAAATTGAAAATGGGAATGGAAAGTAAGTACCTAGACCGATGATCCGGGAAATTAAGAGCAGTATTAGGCAAACTATGAAGAGAGACTAAGGATTTATTTACAGAAGGTGACAGTTGGAACTGAAAAAACCAGAGAGATCTGTGAAGGAGAAGCATGAGGAAAGAACAGAGGACTTCTAGTGAAGACGCCACACTCATCAATTAACTGCATCTGCTCCAAACATAAAAATGGGAGGCAATATATAAACATATAAACAGAATAACAAAAAATACAGAACAAAATTATAAAGCAATCCTAGCTATAAGTAGAGAAAAACATTCTTAGTAAAAATTTTTTCATGGATCAATTTTTGAGGAGGAATTTTTTTCTCCTCAAAATTAATCTATAAATTCAAAGCAGTTCCAATAAAATTTTTCACGCAAACTGACAAACTGATATCAAAATTTTTTATAAGAACAAGAATAGCTAATGTTGAATAAGTATGGGTACATAATGAGATATCAAGAGTGTTTATATACCATAATATTTAAGACAATGTGGTATTGAAACAGGGATAAATAGGCCCATAGAATCAAATAAAAAGCCCAGAAACATACCCAAATACATATACATAGAAACTTGGTATGTGAGCAAACTAAAATAAACGTGGAAAGAACACCAATAGGAAAAAAAAAAAAAATATATATATATATATATATAATTGAATCCCAACCTCATTCCATAAACAAAAATCAATTTCTAGTGAATTAAGGACTAAAGCATCAAAAGAAAAACTTTAGTATTTTTAGAAGTAATAAAGGAGAATACATTTGTGTCCTTTGAGTAAAAAAAAATCCACTAAGCCAGACAAAAAAAGCACAACACATACAGGGAAATTTTTTTTTTTTTTTTTTTTTAGAGACAGGGTCTCACTCTGTTGCCCAGGCTAGAGCGCAGTGAATGGAGGCTCACACCTGTAATCCTAGCATTATGGGAGAGTGAGGCAAGAGGATCACTTGAAGCCAGTAGTTTGAGGTTGCAGTGAACTATGATGACGCCACTGCACTTTAGCCCAGGAAACAGAGTGAGACCCAACAAGACGAGAAAAGACAAGACAAAATGAGAAATGAAATGAGATTAAATGAGAAATAAAATATGAAATATGAAATGTGAAATGAAATAAAATGTGAAATGAGATGAAATACGAAATGAAGTGAACTGAAATTAGAAGATATTAAAAGAAATAAAATAAAATAAATAATAAAACAAAATAGTATTTCAACCTCATTTGAAAGCAGAGAAATATATCAAATTAAAGCCACAGTGAGATTCATTTTACAGAAACTAACAAAAATTTCGAAACCTCATGATTTCAAGTGGTAATGAAAGAATATGGAAAATGTCATCTCTTATACAAATCTGGGCCATCTGGGAGGTTGCTGGGGGGAGATGGTAAATTTAATTAGTACCAATACTTTGGAGAGCTATCTGGCAATATTCTGTAAAGTTAAAGATGTGCATACCCTGAGATCCAGCAATTCTACTTACCCCTAAGTTACGTATCCTAGAAAAACTCAACCACAAGTACCCAAGGAGAGATTTGTCAAGACTATTCACTGTTGTATATAAACTGATATATTTTATATAATACATGTATAGTACTTATTATGTGCCAGGCACTATTCTAAGTTCTTTATAAATATTAACTCAATTTTAATCCTCACAACAACCCCATGAGTTAGATACTATTATTATCTATTAACTCTTTATTTCATTTTAATTTTGGGCCTAATGTACACAATATTAATCATTATCCTTTGTTCATAATATAATCTCATGGATCCACGTATGACCCACTTTTACTTATTAGTTACTTTGTTAATTATGTTAACAATTTAACAAGCATCCACAAACTTAGCATCCAACAGGAATATTAGGATCTGCACAATAATCTACATCTACCCATATACAATCACATGCTACATAATGATGTTTCAATGACAGACCTCATATATGATAGCGATTCTAAGATTATAATACTGCATTTTTACTATACCTTTTCTATGTTCAAATACACAGATACTTACCATTGTAAGTATTCACTACAATGTGTTCACTACAGTAACATGCTGTACAGGTTTGAAGCCTACGAGCAATAGGCGAGGTGCATAGCAGGCCATCCCATTTAGGTTCGTGTAAGTACAGTCTAGGATGTTCTACGATAAAATCGCCTAATGACACATTTCTCAGAACATATCTCCATTGTTAAGCAGCACATGACTGTATACATCCCAGCCCATCCCTTTTCAATAGTTTATTAATATTTATACTACAAGCTAAGGAATGGGAGAAAATATTTGCAAACCATATATCCGATAAGAGTTAACCTCCAAAAATTACAGATGTGAGCCACTGCGCCTTGCCTTATTTTTATATTTACATAGATAAATCAGATAAATCTCAAAATCATGTTGAGAAAAAAAGTGTACAAAATTATAGGTACACCGTGAAAGCATTTATATGATGTTTGAAACATGCAAAACAATACTACACATTCTCACAGATACAAATATACCACAGTGGTAGAAAAACATACTTGAGAATAGCAAACATCAACTTTAAAATAGTTTTCTGGACACACAATGAGAAAGAAATTAGGAAGTGGCAAAAAAACAGAGATAAATAGTATTTTAAAAATTTATTTTCTTTAAGAAATATCTGGAGTTGGTTGGGCATGGTGGCTCACACCTGTAATCCTAGCAGGCTGGGAGGCTAAGGTGGGAGGATCACTTGAGTTCAGAAGTTTGAGACTAGCCCGAGCAAGAGCAAGACCTCATCTCTACTAAAAACAGAAAAAGTGTGGTGGCATGCCTACAGTCCCAGCTATTCGGGAAGCTAAGGCAGGAGGATCACTTGAGCCCAGGAGTTTGAGGCTGCAGTGAGCTGTGATGATGCCACGGCACTCTAGCCTGGAAGGCAGAATGAGAACCTGTCTCCAAAAAAAAAAAAAAAATCTAAATCAAATGTCGCCAAAATAAAGTAAGATTTCATAAGCTGATGGATCCATAGATGATCATTATAATATTCACTATAATTCCATATCTTAGAAAAACTCAAGAAAATGCTTTTTAAAGGAAAATGAGTTAGTTGTGTGATATACTAAATAGTCACAACCCATCACAATAATTAGGGTGGGTACATTATACAGACTTGAACTGTGGGGTGACTTTACAGGTTGGATTGTTTTTTCTAGAAACCACCTCCCCAAGGGAGATAGTTATTACTCCAAGGGAAGATTCATAGTCTCTCTCTCTCAAAATATGCAATTCAAATTTTAAAACAATACTGAAATACCAGTATAAGGAAATCTAAAGTAATTCTGGTTTTACCAGTAACAATTACAGAACACAATATATTGAGCACTGTTATCACAGCCAATGTAGTTTTCTAAAACTACTTTGATACTTTTTATGAAATATGTAATAAATTTTTTCCAAACAA